>NC_056750.1:162411154-162433654 GCF_019279795.1 Protopterus annectens | reverse complement strand
TGTAAATTCAGGTCAAGAAAGTTGATGTGTCTACCAAATCCACCCAACTTAAAATATAAAAAGTTCGTTGTGTTATTTAAATCATGTACCATATTATCAAACTCACATTTTTCACCAGTCCAAAGAAAAAACAAATCTTCTACGTATCTTACATCATTTTGACTTTGTTGAAACCTGGGTGATTTTTTAAATATTTTTGTTCCCAGTTGGCCATCACTATATTGGCAAAGGCTGGAGCAACCCTAGCCCCCATGGCCACCCCTGATGTTTGCTTATACAATACTTTGTTGCAAGCAAAAAAATTATTATCAAGTACAATCTCCATAAGAGAACAAAGGGCATTAACTTTTTCTCCACCTAGATCTGTATTGTGTATAAGGTAATCCCTCATATACTCTACACCCTCCTCCTGATCAATAGATGTGTAGAGACTTCTGACATCCAAAGTAGCAAAATTCACTTCTTTGTATATCATATCTGTTTTACCCAAAATTTCTAACAAATGCCATGAATCTCTAAGGAAATACTCAGCTCTCTGTGCTATGGGGTTCAAGATACTATCCAGCCATATCGATCTATTTTCTGTTTTAGAATATTTGGCCGATACTATTGGCCTAAATGTTAAATCTTCTGTACAATATTGTAAATTCGGTATTACAAAAAAATTAGCCATCTTAGGATGCTCTACAAGAAGAAAATCATAGTCATCCTTATCTATCTCCCCTTGACAAAACATGTCAAATAATAGAACGTCTATCTTCCTAAAACTAGTTCTTACAAATTCTGAAGTTACCTTACAATAATTGACAGTGTCATTTAACAATGTTGTTAAAGCATTGTTATAATCATTAGTATTCATAATGATGATCTTGCCCCCTTTGTCCGCTTTCATTACTCTTACTTCAGGGGTCTGTGCCAAATATTTTAAAGCTCTACTTTCAGCTACAGTTAAATTATTTTGTTCGTTGTTAACTGAAATCTCTTTAAATTCAATTTCACACATCCTTTGGAAAACCTGTAGTGTATTCACTAGGGGGGGTTACAAGTACTAGGCCTACTTGGTAATTTCCTTTTATGTATGTTTTACCATTTATATCCTTCAATATGTATTTTAGATTCAATTTTCGCAAAAATAATCTAAAATCCACCAACAACTTACTTAACTCAACCTTATTTGATGGAATAAAGGTGAAACCTTTGGTTAAAACACTATAAGTGTCATCAGACAAATTTATGTCACTTAAATTGACAACATTTAATGCATAATCATTATCAAACACAGGTGGAATTACCACCTCCTTTTGTTTTTTCCTTTCATTTTCCCCTTCTGTTGGGTGGAATTGAACCACTTCGTAGTCCTTTTCTCCTGTGCCCTTTGTTGGTGAAAAGGGACATCAGTCTGTCCATTGTGGTGACTCACCACCTCCGCAAAACTTGTACTGGCTACAACCCCCACACTAGTAGTAGCAGTGCCGTTATTAGTGTTTTTAACTTCACCTGTGACTTTCACAACCTCCAGACCAACATTACGACCTAAAGGTGGATCTGAACGGGACTCCCCATTAACAGGATTCAACCCTTCAGTCACAGTATTTGTTAATTCTGAAACTGTAAGATTTTGATTAGAATGATCATGAAAAGTTTTGGAATTGTCCACCGTACATATATATGCTTCATTTAAATTATAGGCTCTAATGTCCCTTTTAAGCTTGCCTTGCTTTCTTGTGATAATAGTGGACTGATGTCTGTCCGCCTTGGCCTCAATGCTGTTGTATAAGGGTAACAAATCGGGGAAACAACTATACTTTTTGATTGATTCATCCAAGTTTTTAATTTCAGTTCTTATTCTGTTGACTTCCCCTTCGTAATGCTCCACTAACACTCTCATCATAGCCAAACCTGCATCATTATATAACTTGATCAACGTGTTGCACAAATCATCGCCTGGTGTCACACAATTTGGGAATTTTGCAGTCCTTAAACCCTGTGGGACTATATTACGCTGTACACACTCAGTCACGTATTGAATTTCCAGACAAAGTGTAGCATGTCTGAAAACCAGTCTTTCTAAATCAAAAACTAGTTTTTTACAAATACTCAAATTGTTCAAATTATTGTTGTACTCACTTAATGCTTGGTTAGATACATCGTCCTTTAAATCCTCAAACGGATTCTTGTTTTCTTTACAAATGTATCCCCAAACATTACTTTCAGACAATGCTTGCGTTTCTTTCCTTCCACTCGTTTGGCTCACAGGTGAAGCGTCAGCTTCACTATTAGATGCTTGTACGTGACGTGGTAAATTATCAGTTTGAGTTCTAACAGTTCCTTCAATAGTATTCTGTTTGAAGGCATACGAATTGCCTTGCAAACAACTATATACTATCTTTGTGATAGTGTCAATTAATTTTTGTTCTGAATCCTTGGGCTGTATCTGCTCTTCAGCACGATCAATCCCTGGTGTAGAATAAACAGATAAATCCAGTAGTATTTCTTGGGAGGAAGCCTCAGTGGCCATCGACATGCTAATTTTTTTGCTTTCAACAAAGTATTGTATAAGCAAACATCAGGGGTGGCCATGGGGGCTAGGGTTGCTCCAGCCTTTGCCAATATAGTGATGGCCAACTGGGAACAAAAATATTTAAAAAATCACCCAGGTTTCAACAAAGTCAAAAATGTATGTAAGATACATTAGATGATTTGTTTTTTCTTTGGAATGGTGAAAAATGTGAGTTTGATAATATGGTACATGATTTAAATAACACAACAAACTTTTTATATTTTAAGTTGGATGGATTTGGTAGACACATCAACTTTCTTGACCTGAATTTACAAATAGATCCAGTTAATTGAACAGTTCTAAGTAAGATTTACAGGAAATCTTGTTTCACTAACCAATATTTACACAAGGACAGTCTCCACCCCCAGCACATGAAAAAAAGTGTTATAAAGGGTCAGATGATCAGGTTAAGTCGATTGACTTCAGAAGACAATGTATATTTTGAAGAGTTAGTCACTTTGAGGAAGATGTTTGTCCAAAGAGGTTATAAGAACAGTTGGGTGAAAAGGCTGGAGAAAGAAATGACGAAATTAAGGGGTGGTGTAGCAAGGCCAATTTTGTCTTCCAGTGACATTTTAGTGGGAGCTCCAGGAAGTTCAGGAAACACAAACAGAGAGGACTCAAATGAGTTTTATACTGCATTTTCTCTTCCAATAGTAAACGAACTATGGGACATAAAAAAACATTATAGAAAAAAACTGGAGAATTATTTTAGGAAACAAGGAATTGGTAGGTTGTTTGGGTGTTAAACCTAGGTTCACATACAAAACTGTGAATAACATCAAACAGATTTTGGAAAGTGCAAATTCAACAACACAACATATGGTTAGGGATGTTTGCAGTAGAAAAGGCACTTTAGCTTGCAAGGATTGTAGACAATGTAGATATATAAGTAACACCTTGTTTGTCACTTTAAGACATATAGGAAAAACTTTTTGGGCACGAAAATATTTTAACTGCCACAGTGACCATGTGGTCTATTTGGCTTTGTGCACGACGTGTGAATGTTATTATGTGGGCAAAACAACTAGGGTTCTGAAATGTAGGATATATGAACATGTATTGGCTATTAAAAATAGGGATAAAAGTAACTCTTTAGCAAGACATGCTTTAGTTTGTAATGACTTCAAAAAGTTTGAATTCTTTATCTTAGATTATGTGGTTAAGGGTTCATTCTTGGGAGACGTTAACAATAAGTTAGAACAAAAGGAAGCCCTTTGGCAATTGGTTTTGGGGGCTGATCAACCACCAGGTCTAAACAAAGTCATCAACATTAAATGTTTTTTGTTGTATAGGTAATTTCTTTGTAGTATAGGTATTCACTTTATTGCATTCATTTATAGTATAGTTTAATTTGATTCAATTGGATTAGTGTTACACCTATACAAAGGTTAGGACTTTTTGTGAATGATGATGCAGTTGTCAGCCTAGTTTCCAACATTATATGAACTCACAATGGGATTTATATATATATATATATATATATATATATATATATATATATATATTATTTATTTATTTATTTTATTTATTTTACATTTGTTGACCGGGCTAGTCCAACTGGATACATGTCCTTTTTCAGTGGAGGCCCGAGGAGAAAAGCTCCAAGTACACAAAACATTTAATATCACAAGTTT
Source organism: Protopterus annectens (assembly GCF_019279795.1). Classification (NCBI taxonomy): domain Eukaryota; kingdom Metazoa; phylum Chordata; order Ceratodontiformes; family Protopteridae; genus Protopterus; species Protopterus annectens. The sequence goes on along the minus strand of NC_056750.1, from coordinate 162,429,457 downwards.
GTTAGATTTACAGTACAATAATGTATCACAATACATTAGGAAAAATAAGATTGGTACATAGCACAATGGGAATTAATTATTTTTAAGTGATAAGAAGGAAAATACTAGAGAGGAGGTAGGGAAATTAAGGATAGAAGAGACATCATTCAGGATAAGACAAGACTTGTAAGGATAGTTAGGTAGGTGGGTTAGGTTGTGAAGCTAAAGAGTAAAAAGGACAGTGAGTAAAGCAGTTCTAAGAAATAGGTTTTAAATTGAAAGTATGAAGGAAAACAGGGTAGTACATAGGAAAAGCAAGAGAGGAGAGATTAGTCAGGGTTATTACAAGAACATAACCAGTGGTTGGAGAGGAAATGTTTAAGGTTAGATTTGAATAGAGGGAGAGATGTAATAGCTGTAAGGTCAGTAGGTAAGTGGTTCCATATTTTCCCAACAAAGTTAGAAAAGAGAGAGTCTCCTGCAGAGTTATAAGAGAAAGATGTTTGCATCTGCATTTTATTAGTAGAGCGTAACTTTTTTAGGTTGGAATATGGTGTTATGAGTGTGGAGAGAATTGGGGTGTTATTGGGTTGATGAAGGACTTTATGGGCAATAATAAGTTGGTTGAATTGTAAAAGGTGAGGTAACTCTAGCCAACCTAGTTGTTTAAGGTTCTGACAGTGATGTGTCCTATATGGTGAGTTAGTGGCAAACCTGGCAATGTTATTATATGATTTGGCTAGTTTCTTAAGATTGTTTTGAGACAAGTTGGTGTAAATGGGGGAGGCATATAATAGGGTAGAGATTAAGTGAGTTCTTGCAATTGTAGTTCTGGCTAGTGGAGTAAGAAATTGTTTGATTCTGTACAGGGATCCTAGTTTTTTGTTAGTAGATTGTATTGCAGTGTGTATGTGAGTGTTGAATTTTAATTGGTTATCTATTGTGATACCAAGAAGTTTGGTGGTAGTCTCAGGAGATATAATGGTACCATTATTAGATTTCAAGGTAAACTGAAGAGGGGGAGATGAGTGTGAGGGTGTAAAGAGTAATAATTTGGTTTTGGGTTGAGGAGAAGACAATGGTTTAAGAACCATTTTTCTATAGTTGTGAATGATTTTTTGAGAGAAAGAAGTTCAGTTTGGGAAGACGCTGAACAAATGATTGTGGAGTCGTCAGCATATTGTATGCAGGTGGAGAAGGGAACAGAGAGATGTAGATCATTGATAAAAATGGAGAATAGTAGTGGACCTAAGATAGAGCCCTGTGGGACTCCTAGGGATGTAGGAAGAAGTTCAGAAAGATTATTCTGCCAGAGTACAGCTTGTTTTCGGTTATCCAGGTAGGATGTAAACCAGTTCAGGGCAGAATTATCGAGAGATAGGGACTTTAGAAGGTGAAGTAGAAGTTTATGGTTGACCATGTCGAAGGCCTTAGAAAGGTCTACAAAGAGTGCTGATGACAAGGAATTATTGTTGTGATTTTTGTTGATACAGTTGGTAAAGGAAAGAAGGGCAGTGGTAGTACTGTGGAAAGGGCGAAAGCCATGCTGACAGTTGGATAAGAGATTATGGTGGATAAGGTGGGAAATTAATTGTTTATGGATACATTTTTCCATAATTTTGGCCAGTGGAGATAGTAGAGCTATGGGACGGTAGTTTGAGTAATCAGCAGAATCACCTCCTTTGTGAATAGGAATAATATGTTAGATTTTCCAGATAGATGGAATAGTACTTTCTTTAATTGTTCTATTAATAAGTATAGAGATGGGGTAAGCAATAGCTGTGGCACCTAGTTGGAGGTATTCCCCTGGTAAATTGTCAGCTGAGGGGGTAGAAGGTTTAAGTTTTTGAAGTAAGGAAGAGATATAGGAGGTGGATATTGGTTCTAGGTGGAATGGAGGTGTGGGGTTGGTAGCGGGCAAGTTGGCAGTATCTGGATTTTGTTGATTAGCTAAATTTTGTACAGCTGAAGTAAAGAAAGTATTAAAAGCATTTGCTGTTTGTGTAGGGTCATTAGTGTTGGAGCCAAGTGGATGTGGTGTGTCTAGTTTACCTGGGGATATGAGCCTGTTAATAGAAGTCCAGAACTTCTGAGGTTGTTGAAGGAAGATTTTGTAGTTGGATGTAGAAGTTCTTTTGTCCTGTAGGATAGCTTTTTTTGTTATGTTTCTTTGTTGCCTGAAATGTTGATGATCAGTTATGTGTTTCGAGGTGCGCCATTTTGCCCAGGATTTATTCCTAGATAGGATAAGTTTTTTAGTCTGGCTTGTGAGCCATACTGCTGGTTTATTTTTCACTCTGATGTTACGGATAGGGGCATGATGGTCAAGGATTGTAAGGAAGGTATTATTGAAATAGGATACTGCTTCATTTATTGGAAGGGACTTGAGAGGTTCCCAGTTACAGTGTTTAAGTTAATTTAGGAACAGTTCCTGGTCAAAGTGTTTTTTACTGCGTGCAGTTCTAACCGGGGAAATATTAACATTTGTTTTATGTCTAATTATGTATATTAGAGAGTGGTCGCTAAGGTCATCAGGTAGGGTTCCTGTTATATAATTATCCTGTGGACGATTTGTTAGTATCCAGTCCAGGATACTTTCTTTGTTATTAGATTTGTTGATTCTAGTTCCAGAATTAATGAGTTGTGTAAAACCATGCAAGTTGATCAGAGACGATTGATTGGCATTATTGCATAGGTTCCAATCAGTGTTAACGTCTCCTTGTAGTAAGGTTTCTTGTGGGTAATTGAGGGAAAGACAACTTAGTAGGTCTTCTAAGTTATTTTGATTGTTACCTGGTAGGAGATAAGTGCAAATGATGTTAACTGATTTCTGGTTGTTTAGTTGTAGTTTTGAAATAATTATTTCTGCATTGTTATCAGAATGTAATTTATGGTTTATTTTGTTGATTTGTAATCCTGCTTTATAAAGTATTGCTACCCCTCCACCTTTTTTCTTAATGCGGTCCTGTCGAATGATATTGTAGCCCGGGGGAATAATTTCTGTATCTAGTATTGTTGGTTTAAGCCATGTTTCAGTTAAGCATAGGATGTCGAAATGGTGAACTTCTAGGAGAGCATGGACTTGAGTAATTTTGTTGCAGATACTACGAATATTAAGATGGGCAATTAAGAGTGATTTAGAGGATTGGGCTGATAAACAGGGGGTTGAATGAGACTGTTTACTGTTAGAATAGGATAAGTGAAACTTAGGGCCTGGGTTAGGATGAATGTCTCCATCTATTAGGGAGTGGAATAGAGTAAAAGTGTGATATTGGATAGTTTTAGAGTAATAGTTAAGTAACTTTCGAATGTTAAGAACAGAATATTTAATATGGGTAAGTCGATGGTATTTAGCTTGGGTGTAGCAGGGGTTGGAGGTGGAATTAGAGAAGCTTATGTGAGAGACAGGAAGTGATATAGTAGTAGCTTTGGATGGGATGAACAGAGTGTTGAGAAGGGGATGTTCATAGAAAGTAAGGAAGTAGGTTGTGGTAAAAGAAGTCAGCAATGAGAATGCTAGTACATATTGGGATAGGTTAGGCATGATAAGAAGAGGTAAAAATAAGTATAGGTAGAGATAGTAGGAAAAAGGGGCTATTACCTGTGAGAAGGAGATGAGATAATAGGGAGCTATATCTAGTGGATGTGGAGATATGAGAAAGGTGTGGCTAGTAGCAAGTGAGTGGTTGGTTGGAAAATAGAGGGGGAGTGGTTAAGAGGGTATAAAGGTAGACGTACTGGGGCGGGTGGGAAATGGGGGCAGGGTAGGGGAGCAGAGTGAGAAGATACCAGAAGCTGGAGTACAGCAGGAAACAATCAGTGAATGGGAAGAATTAACAGGTAAGTCAGTGGGTTAGAGAGATAGTGTGAGGTAGCTAATGTGTAGATATATAATATGTAGAAATACTGGTGTCTAAAGTAACAAGGTAAGGTAGGAGAGGGTAGGTTGAAAAGCAGATCTGGGTGAAGTTACAGTTAAAGGACAAATGGGAGAGGATGAGGGATTCAAAAGATAAGCATATGAGTGGAGAAAAGAGGAGTAGCAGCAGAAGAAATGATAAGGGTGCCACCTTGTGGCCAGTTATGTAATTGCAGAGGACAGTCACCAGATCAGGGGGCTCGACACAGATGGGGAGAAGAGGATTAATTGTGATGTGCAGGCGAACAGAAAATGATTGAGGAATAAATATGTATAAGAAATAAATAGTGGTATATATGGGGGGTGGGGATTTGTTGGCTGCTGGTAGTTCAGGAGGGATGCTTAACTAAAGATACAAAAGTAAATATAGTCTTGTCAAATAAGGAAACAGGACATACTTAAAATATCTTATTAACTAGGTTTCACTGGGTGGTGAAGGGTATGACCACAGTAGATATATTTATATGTGTATTTCAAAATCACAGAATTTGTATGTATGTGTGTGTGTGTGTGTGTGTGTGTGTGTGTGCATGTATATATACATTCATATGTGTGTGTGTGTGTGTGTGTGTGTGTGTGTGTGTGTGTGTGTGAGTGTGTGTGTGTGTGTGTGTATGTGTGCGCGTGTGAGTGTGTGTGTGTATATATTGGATTAAAGTGTAGAACTACTCACATGTCCACCAACAACTTACACATATGAATTTAAATTTAAATTTAAATATATTTATAGATAGAATACTAATAAAGAGTTAAGGTTAATTTCAGACGAGTGTTGTAATGTTCACATTGGATTAAATTTATCCTTGTACCAGTGTTCGTATATATTGTGTACGCAAATGACATGTAAACGTAAGAGTGGAAGTGTGTTTACAGGTACTATCAAGTAGTTTTATAAATAGATGTATCAAGTTAAGGTATTTGTTTATGTGGTTAAGTATAGAATTCTAGCTTTTACAATACCAAGATTTTAAATATGTGGATTACATATTTTATTTATTCATTCATTTTATTAGGTTATTATTTCATTCCAAGACAGAATGGTTTTATTATAGAATGTAATTAATTAATTGAATAATGTTTTTTACATCATTTCCTGTATTAGTGTGTATAAAAAGCAAGAGCTGGGGAGGGCTCTTGTCTTTTCTGAAGAAGTTCACATTTGGAATTAAAAGTGAATGAAAGCGCTAGTTATTATTGTGCCTTCATTGTGGTTCAATACGCATTTCACTATCTTGTGTTTTTTGTATAATTTGGAATATTGCTATAATAACAGAAAACTATTAAAACAAAGATTAGTTTAATGATTATCATTTTAACACAATTCAGATTTATTATTCTACCATCATGAACTGCTATTACTCTCATTATTTTACAAGTTTGCTTTGTTTGATTATTGGTACTTTGTAAGTAAAATGACAGAAGGCAGGCCTGAGCAAGTGCCTCCAACTTCCCTACAATCACTGCCACAGGAATATGTTTCAGTAGTTAGGTCTTGCTTCTTACACATGCTAATACACATTTATATATAGGATATACACAAATTATTGCCTCATGAAATACCAAATGCTCAAAAGAGCAAACAAAAACAGAATGAACATTCTAAATGATAAAATGATTGAATATTGGGCAAACTAAATCTAATGTTCTTGCAGGTAGGTAAACATCCCTGCCCCCTAACCCTTGCTAATTATATACACTAACTATCAAATCACCCAACAGCAGTCAAGCTCATACAAAAAGCTGCTGGCAAAACCATCGTTACAACGAACATACACAAAGTCACACATACCCACACAGAATATGTTTTATTTTTTCCACTCTTATGGGAATGAACTTTCAGTTTATCATGTTTAGGCAAGCAGCAACAATGAAATAAGGTACTAAAAGGTCATGTGAACTATTCAACAGTTGATTACAGAATCATATCTGCTAACAGATCTGAATATTGGGTAAGGTGATCTTGAGATCTTATATCTCTCTGATAAGCACTTTTTGTTCTTATTATTCATGTTTTTAATTTGCCAGTTCATCTAAAATGAGGAAAATAATAGGCTGTTATACATTCTACTGCAAAGTTCCCACAATTGTATTTATTAATCTACTTAATATATTAGTTTAAGGTTTCCTCTGATTACATGTTTTTGTTATTGGCATCCATTTCTGCTTAGAAATAATGTTACTGTTCAATACATACATTTGAATGCACTTCTCCATAATCATGACCAATGTAAATGACACAAAAGACTGTGTTTGGCAGGCCCAGAACATACTACATTTAAAAAAATATTCAGAGCAGTCTGTCCCTGGCTGACCTGATTAGCCATAGCTTTTATAGTCAGGAAGATGACTTTGAAAGTTAATCAACTGGAGAATGTTGTACGTCAAACAATACCTTGAAAATTTTGGGTTGGAGACTGCTGTCAATGGGTAATTATCAAAAGCCAGAATGGCGGTGAATTTCTGGAGAATCACAAGAAAAATTCTGAAGTTAGCTTTTTGGAACACATTGTTCTGTGGTTGCTTATGGTTGCCCATATGAAAGCGCACTTGTGATTAGTGGGCCTACTTTGCTAAAGAATAAAAAAAACAACTGTAACCTTAATGTGACACAGTATCGTTATTGCAGAGTGCAGAAGTAACAGAGCTTACAGAGCACTGTAACAATAGCTGAAAATCAATAGTCTGTTCAAATGCTGGCTTACAGTTATCATGTGGTTTGCATGCATGGCAGTGTCTGAACGTGTAATAAATGGCAGGCAAACATTCGTGCAGTACCATAATAGAGGTTATTGACAGAAGAAAGGCATTACAAAAATGTCAAGGGATTAAGTAGCAGGTTCATCAATTTTAAGTTTTAAAGACCTTGCTGAAAATGAAAAGCTAAAGAACACCAAGAAGAAAAGCATAAAATACAGCACAATGTTTGACAAATAAAGTACACTTTTAGAAACGTGACAACTGCAGAATTCTCAAGAACAGTGCAAAATAGAAGCATCACAGGTCGACTAGCAGGAACAAAAATAAAAATAGGGTAAACAAAATACAGTTTAGTAAGCTAGAGCCATATATCTCAACTGTACAGATTTTCGCAGAATGTCTAGATTTTTCCCTCATATTTTTGGCCTGTTTCTCATAAAATTGTAGTTTTCTGACAAATCATCAGCAGATCATTGAGTACTGAAGACAGACATTTGAGATTCAGATTTCATACCCTTTAGAAAGTTCATGGTAGTGCAAAACATATTATTCTACTGACATTCTAAGATTTTAAGAGCTATCTTTGAAAATTGTCCCTATTTTTGGGCTTTTGTTCACCCATTATTTATGGCTTTGTCCAGATTTCTTGCTCTTAAGAGGTTGAGAGGTATGAATAAATGGCAAAGCAATTAAGCAAACGGTTAATAAATGCAGACAAGATGAAAGCTGGAAACATGCTGTGCTGCAAATTATTACTTAGGAGGCAGCATATGCTAGTTCTCCTCAGATGATAAAAGGAGGGAGAGAGAAATTTCACTTCATTTACTTTTTCTCGCTCCCTCCATTCATATTCAAAAAACTTTGAGCCGTTCAAATCATAGTACATGATCATAAAGTTCATCACTTTATTATTTTTCAAACTAAAATATCATCAGTTACCATGCTGCATTTAGATGGTAATAGGAAATCTTTGCATGGACTTAGTTCAGTTAATTAATGTCTACTCCTGCATGGGTCTAAATTTATGAACAAAATAAATTTAAGAGGAGCAAGGCTAAATATGAGCACAAAAATCATAGTGTAATGCAAAAATAATAGAAGGTGAGAGATATGGATGTATAGCTCTATTATCTTTAAGATACAAATAATAAAGTTCTATGTCCTAAATGAAAATCATGGTTTACCTTTGAATAGTTGAAAATCAACTATCTGAACGGCCCTTTGTGTGAATTGAAATGACAAATCTGTCATTTCGAACATCACCAAAGTTCGGAAATCAGCAAATCAAAAACTAGATTTGCTGATTTTAGAACTACATGTACGAATACACATCATAATGCAGGAGGGCCCCTGTGCTCCCCCAACCCCCCTACTTTAATATTCTAACTCTGAGGTCGCACTACAGTGGGGAAAGGTCCATTTCCCGATCCCCACTATAGTGCCCTCAGCACCCAAAATGCCGAATCTGCCATGAGCGAATGTGAATGTGCATTCACTCATTGCACAATCGATTCCTTTTTTTCACTTATCCGGAAACTTGCAAACATATTTACGCACAATTGTCTTTTGGCAATTTACGTTTCAACTATTCAAAGGTATACCGTAAATTATAAATCTCTTTTTAGAAACAGTAAAAGCCATACCAGTAAAACAGGCAGTTAATACAGACGATTAAGGCTGTGTATATTAATGAGCTACTTCCTGTAGTTCAGCACTTGATTCTCTCAGTCTCTACCCTCCAACTTGCGATTCCAAGCAAGTTATTTAACCAGAGTGTGCTCTGGGAAGGTTAGTCGAGGCTATTCAATGGTTTTCTGAGCCATGTCCTTAGTAACTAATTACAAGTGCATAGCTTGTTACTAGACATGCAGTCCAGGACACCATTAAGGAGTCTAGGCCAAGTTTCCAATTGCTCCAAAGCACTGTCTGGTTAAGTGACTGGTTCAAGGACACAAAGCAGGCAAATAAAGGTTAAGGTAATCAAACCCTGTACCACAGAAAATAGCTCATTTACGACTCATAGCCTTAATCTTCTGTACTAACTGCCAAACTACTGGCAGTCCATCAAATCACTGTATAAAGACATTGGGGTTGAAAGAAAATGCTGTGACAGTGAAAAAGAGTTTAAGCTGAAAAAAAACTGCCACAATGAAAACAGTTACACTGCAAGTGGCAGCAATTTATTCAAATCTCCAAAGGTGTCAGAGAGACTACAGAAAAACTTTATATCAGCACTAGAGGCATAGCTAGGTTGGGACAAAGGGGGCAGCTGCCCAAGGTCCAAGATGTTGGGCATGCTATCAGAAGATGCCAGTTCATAAGTATTACTGACTGGCATTCAAGAAACAAAAGTTATGTACTTACCATATGTACCCACAAAGGGGTAAATCAAATGAAACTTGAAGAAGGGAACCCACACCAATTGAGGCCAAAAGGGAGCAAAGAGGATCAGTGTAGCCTTCATCCACAGTATTTTCTGCCTCTGCCTCTGCCCTTCCTTAATGGATGGGCTATCAAATCCATCCAGGATCCAACTTTGGTCACTCTTAGACTTTGGTTCCAAAGCTCAGGCTCCTCGTTTTACCCATAATCCCCTGTTACTAGTAAATTACCTCACATCAAGTTTGCACATACCCTACAATCAAAAATGTTATACCTTCATACGAAGACACAAACACCTCAGGGAGAAATCCTGCTGCCTGTCCTAATCTTGACCAAGCCATTTGTACTATCACTGCAGTCACTCCAGGAATAAAAGAAAAACAATTGGATGGGAAAAAGTGGGAGGAAAGTTGAAGAAGGGTGGAAGAAGGCAATGCAGATCTATCACTATGGTAAGTCCATAAGGTTCATACTTGATGTTGTCTCTTCTTTCCATTCCTCAATGGGTGGGACAGAGTCCCCAGCCACCTAAACCTTGAAAGGTCTCATGGAAGGATATTGCAAAGGACAGATGACCTAAAGGAAGCTCTAGACCTGGACTGTAAATCCAGTTTGTAACGAGAAAGTAATGAAAGTAACCACTGATCTAGTCAAATGAGCCTTAGGCAGTTTAGTGAAGGATGATCCTTTCTCTTAAGACACATGCGAAATACATTCAGATAACCAGTGAGGAAGAGTCACTTTAGACACTGCCTTTCCTAGTTTGTTTGAGAAAAGGAAACAAACAATTGGTCATTCTTTCTAACATTCTTAGTGTGGTACAAATAAAAATGAAGTTGACAGTGCACACCCAGCAGGTGTAACATATATTTCCTTTGTTAGCAAATATTGGGAAGAAAGCAGGAAAGTTAGTAGACTGATTAAGTGATGATTTAGTAGCCACCTTTGAGAGAAAGAAAACATTTGTTCTTAGAATAACTCTGTCCTGACAGAAGACCAAACCAAACAAGGAGGTTTACAAAAAAGGGCATGTAGTTCTGATACCCTCCTAACAAAGGTAACTACCACCAAAAACAAGATCTTTCATATTAAATATTTTAAGTTAACCATAGCTTCAGGTCCCAAAGAATATTTGGTTAAGGCCTACAGAAGAATGGTAATATCCCAATGGGGAACATGATCCTTAAGGGGAGGCTGAAGAAGGAAAGTACCCCTTAGGAAAGCCTTGAACAATCTAAGGGAAACAATGGGTGATTGATTTTCCCCAAGATGAACACTGGAAATGGCTGCTAGTTACACCATGATAGTAGAGTAGATAGCCCATTGTGGAAAAGAGAAGCCAAGAAGTCCAAGATCACCCAAAGACTGGGTGGAAAGGGATCCAAATTCCTACTGGAAACCCAGATTAAAAAATCTCTTTTATTTACTCTTCTAAACCTTCCTGGTAGAAGGTTTCCACACAGAGGTCAAAATGTGGATGGCTTGGGATGGAAGTCTGCACTGTCTAGCCATCACTGGAACTAGGGAAAACATGCAGTCAACTTGAGGGCTTGCATGTCCAGGTAAGGCATCCTGGATGGGTGTGAGAGATGATCTGGTGTGGAGTCCAGCACCCAAGAGGAGATTAAACTAGAGGACGGGAAGCCACACCAGTTGAAGACAAGCGGGAGCAATGAGGATCATTGTAGCTTTCCTCCACAGTACTTTTTGCAGAAAGTTTGGGATGATAGAAGTGGGAGGATAGGCATAAAAGAGACTGGGGGGGGGGGCAAGTGTGGGTCAGAGCATGCATCAGGATCTCCTCCTCCCTGGGAATTAGGACAAAGTGCCTGCTGTATTTGACATTGGTGGGGAAAGTAAAGAGTTGACAACATGGTTGACCTCATTGACTGAAAATCTGATCCACCACTGTCAGATTGAGGAACCACTCATGGGGGAGGAGGATAGACCTTCTCAGCCTATCCTCTAGAACACTGAACTTTCCAGGTATGTGCACTGCTATCAGGAAGCGATGAGAAGATATCACCTGTTGTCAAACCCTCACAGCTTTTCAACATAATGGACAAGAATGTATTCCTCCCTGTTTGTTGATATACCAAACTACTGACATATTGTCTGTCTGCATGGAGACCACACCCCTGGAAAAGGAGTCCTGGAAGCCTGCAATGCTAGGAAAGCTGCCATCATCTCAAGGGGACTGATGTGAAGACTGGCCTCTGAAAAAGAACACTTGCACTGGACAGTCTTCCCCAAAAATGCCTCCTACGCAAACTGGGAAACATCAGTGGTTCCTGTAGCCTAGGAAGAATGAAGAACCAAAGGTTGATTTTGAGATAATATTGGAGAGTCTGGCCACACCTAAATATGAGTTTTGTAGCATTTTGTAAGTGACACTGGAAAATTCATGGGCTGACATTTCACTGACCATTGAGCAAATAAAGTCCATTGGAACTTCCTCATATGAAATCTGGCTAGGGGGACTAAGGAAATGGAGGCTGCCATTGGGCCAAGAAAATGCAAAATCAACCTTGCTGGTGGCTTTTAATGGAAAAGTAATGCTATTGCTTGTTGCTGAAGTGTGGTAATCCTGGATTCCAGTAGCCTGGCTATCTGGATTTGGCATCCAGGTGTGCCACAATGAAGTCTATAGCTTGAACAAGTTGAAACTTGTATTTGTCCATGTTCACAGTTATTCCAAGTTGTGAGCAAAGTTTGAGTAAGAAGTCCCTGGCTTGGAAAAGAAGATTCCTGGTAGAGATGGTTATGAGCCAGTCGTCCAGATATGGGAACACTCAGAACCTCCGCAGTCTGAGATGAGCTGTGCCCACTGCCATACACTTGGTGAACACCCTGGAGGCTGTGCTAAGACCAATGGGATGGAAATGGATGGCTCCCAGTCAGAAGCAGTTGTCCATCTTTATATGGTAGCATGCATTCTGAAGGTCTAGCGAGCACATCCAGTCATTTTTTCTCAATGATGGTAGCATGGACTATACTTTAACCATCTGGAATTTTGGATCTATATCACTTCATTGAACTTTTATTCTATCAAATAACTAATCATCGAACCCTAATTGTTGAAGCTCCAGTTCAGCGAATAACTTAAACATCTGAGGCCAGCAAATGAGGGCAGGGTACAATGCTGAGACATTTGTGACTGGTAAGAACAGTTATGCTTAAACACACACACACACACACACACACACACACACACACACACACACACACATACATATATATATATATATATATATATATATATATATATATATATATATATATATATATGGATTCACTACACAATCTCGAAATACTGAAATGTCGAATTTCAGTATTTCGAGTCTGAATAGTCAAAAGTGCAGTTACGCAAAACTGTACTTTGTCAAAAGCAGAAATGTCGAATCCGCTGTCATGGTGTTGCATTCATGATGTGTGATGTGGTTTGTGGCTTAAGCTAGAGATTCAGGTAAGTGGTGTTTATGTAAGGTTATTAGGTAGGGATTTTTGTGTGAGTGTGTGTAGTGGTGTTTTATGTGTTTTGTGTGTTGTGTGTTTGTGTGTTTAGTGTGACCTCAGAGTTAGTATATATAAGTAGGGTGTGTGTGGAGGGCAGGTATGTTTGTGTGTTATGTTGTGTTTGTGTGCATTGTTTTGTTTGTTGTAGTGTAGTTAGGTAGGTGTATGTGTGTTTGTTTGTGTTCTGGTGTGTGTGTGTGTGTGTGTGTGTGTGTGTGTGTGTGTGTGTGTGTGTGTGTGTGTGTGTGTGTGTGTGTGTATTCATGATTGTGGTTATCGCAGTTGTAGCATTTTGGGTATGTGGGATTTCAACTATTCAGTCTCGAAATACTAAAATTTGATATTTCAGTATTTCAAGATTGTCTAGTGAATATATATATACATATATATATATATATATATATATATATATATATATATATATATATATATATATATATATATATATATATATATATATATATATATATATATATGTATCTTGTCATGGGGCTAACAGAACTACAATGACTTAATAAGTTCATTACATCAGAGATGTCACAATGGGCCTTCAGCACACATGACATGCTTATCCTTGAGAAGGGTAAAGCAGAAAAGTCTTTCCAAGACCAGATGTGGTAGAGAGTGGTGCAGGACATCTGTGCTATGGGAGGCTATAAGAGGACACTGGTTCAGTTGTGCCATACAGTCACCGATATGAAACTGCATACCAAGACCCAGGCACAAGGTACTGGCAGAGACAGGTCCAACACTGGAAGTGAACCCCCCCCACAGATTCCTAGTAACCATATCTAGGAGTGGTGAGAAGACCCTCATACCTGGCAATCAGTGGATTTTGGAGCTGGGTCAGTGACAAATGCCTGGGTATCTATAGGTATGCCCCAGCATATTACTAGCAAGTTTCATTATTGTTGTTACCAACTAGTATGAAGGAGTTAGTCAAGAGAACACATACGCCTGTTTGTTCTCTAGATACATCTGGGCTGCAGCTATAACAACCAGCATCACAAGGTATGTATGTACCCATATGCTAAGCAAATAATCGACATGTAGCAGTCTGTGTGTGTCATGTGTTAATGAAACTGATACATATGATCCAGCATTTTTAAAGGTATGTTATCTAAGCTTTTGCAAATTCCACTGCTGGCCGGTTCAGCCCAACAGGTCAAGACATGCCAGATGCCAGTGGGTCATCTGTGGCTAATGATGATGGTACAATGCTCATGGCATAATTCAACAGCACAGTCGCACTGTCAGTAAGATGTTGTAAAGTTCACTTGAATCTCCCATGGATGAACTTAATAGTGGAGGGATAAGGTGAACCTCCAGTATCCGCTGTGTTTATTGCGGGACATCCTGTCTATGTTAGCTTCTCCCAAGCTAGACAGGAATCACCACTACAAATAACATCAATAAGCTGCACTACCTGTGAGGTGTGAACACACACTATTGGGAAGTAGCACCTAGGTGGCCATCACTACCATGTCTCCAGGCCATTACCTGACAAACATGCAGATCAGTGAACCAGGTACAGATGATGACTATGCATACCATATCATGGAAAAATGGGTGTGCTCTGTGGTCTGAGTGAGGAAGTGCAACTACTGCAAGGAGTGTGTGACATCCTGCATCACATGCAGAACAATAAGGTAAATAGGGTCCTGGAGCAGACTTGCCTGCAAAGGTCAGTGGTGATAACATTGACATCCATTGTTCTGTCTATGAGAGTACTGGCATCTGCCCACTACAGTCATGCTAGTGGGTAATATTAATGGTGCATGCTTGTAAGCCAGATGATATGCACTGTACCAGAGTCTGCATCACTATCACCTCTGTCCATGGCTTACTCTACAACGCGGTGTGGAGGGCCCCACCTGAGTGTGGCTTATACTCTTCCTGCTCTACCATGATGATACCCCACTAGTCTAGTCAGTCTGGTTTCTGCAGTTCCACGCCTTCCCACGCTCCTGTTTGCCTACTGAGTGCAGTGCCTAACCTTGCTTATGTGTGGGGTCACGTATGCTGACCATCTACTGCCTACCTGTGAATGTGCCACAGTGCATTCCATGACCACTGTCAATCTGGTATGCCATCCATTGGCCAGGATCCTTCCAGTCCTGATATCATAGGTCACATAGCAGACCAGACAGTATTCACAACATGGCAGTTCCTCCCTGATACTTGAGCACATGATTCTCGTCTACACCTACCCTACTAACCACATGCCTTACCACATCCACCTCTAATAACCCTTCTATGCTAGCATTATTGTCTCCTGTCACTGTACCCCTGCCACCGTTTGCAAATAATGATAATGACTGTATTGTTTGAGGCACAGCATAGCCAATAGTTGCACTGTACTGCATAGCCTGGATGTGTTAATGCTTGTATCAGTTATATTCTGTGTTCTCCATGACAAGTCCTATAGCTGTGTACCAGACACTACCTCTTTGCCAGTGGTGCTATGCATTGTGCCTGTGTCTGCCTCACATGGGGGTATCACTGCAGCAGGTTACCCCCAACCGCTCCTTAGCAGACTGCTTCTCTGTTGCTTTCACAAGTGTGTTATAGTACTATGATGTTCCCAAATTGTAATTGTTTTTGTAAAACCATATTATATTACTGAACACTAATAAGCTTCAATGATGAACAGCACTGTTGCTGTATGAAGTGTTTTGTATATGTGTAGAATAAAAATAAATTATTTTTGTTATGGGTAGCCATTTTCAGAGCAGAATCAGAACTTACATCCATGTATAAAAGATTATTGGGAGACTAATGCACATTTCCTTTTTACTGAGACTGATTAAAGTGCAGAAATAATGCACAGAGAAAGATCTACCTCCATTAATTTGTAAAAGTGAAGAAATTAAAACATTGTGTCCAAGTGCTGTTAAAGAGAATACTTTGTGACTATGATACTGTAACTGATGAAAAGGCAGATTTTCTAGGCAGAAACAAACATCTGTGGATTGACTTCATACTGCAGTAGACTATCAAGTTGGTTTAAGGTTAAGTCAGACAGTGGAAACAAATACTTGGGAGGGCAATTATTTTATCTACTTTCTTTTTCTTTTCATATGTGTGTCTGGCCACTTTTGTGAAGCTTTTTGTTTGTAAAATGAGAACTGCACATCAGCAAATCCAAATTGCTGGGAATAATGTGTTGTATATCTTTAAAAAACTTGAATCAGACAGATCCAGCTTTTTAAATGATAGAAAAGTCAATTCTCTATGAAAATGTAACCATGTAAGTACTTGTTTAATGTAGACTGCTTTTAGAATTTAAAATTAATATAAGCTTGAAATTGTGCTATACGATTGGACTGTTTTGTTCTGCATTTCTGTGCTAGACACTGCCACTGGATTGAACAATTCTAAACAGATCTGACCTTCTACCAGTCCCATAGGCATCAGGAAAGTATGATTTTTATTTAATCCACTTCTGTCTGTGTGCATGTAATACTGTTAAATGTGCCAGAGTTTTATTTGTTTGTTTGTTTGAGACTTTTTTGGCTGTTTTTCTTCCAGTGAGATTAGGACATTTGTTGTTTTTCTGGATGGGGTGTGCCTGCTTTATGCTTAATTTGCAGTTTCTGATAGATTTTGAGTGTAGCTTTTAAATTGTGCTGCACAAGTCCTGCAATGCTATTTGGCTGGGGTACTAACTTTCACCATTTACTAGTTAAATTTTCTTATTTTCAGGATTCACATCATTATGTCTCAGACATTTCGCATGGCTTCATTTCTGAGAACATTTGTCTTAAATCTGATCATTCTATCACTCTGTAACAAGTTAATTACAACCACTGTACATTCCTATATCTTTATGTAACTTTTTCTTTACAATATTGTACATTGCAGGTTGGTTAGTTTATGTTAAAAAAATTAGTATTCTGACAGCTCTAGAGTGAAGGAGCATAAAGTCCAGACTGTGACTGCAGAGACCTATGATCAATTAATGACCCACCAGGTACTGAGGGTGTATACCCAGGAAGATAGGTGTGATCACCTGACTTACCTATTCCACAGGGAGGGCCATAGCCTTATCTGCATAGCCTGGATGTGTTAATGCTTGTATCAGTTATATTCTGTGTTCGCCAGGTGTTACTGTAAGGCATCCATGCCCCCACTAGGCAACATGTTCATGTCCTTTGATTGGGATAGGTGCATCCAGGCAAGTATGCATGCATGACTGGGTTATAGCACTACTGTCAGGCTACAATGTAGGAACTAAGATATAATGACCACAGCAGCAAAACATGTGTGGCTGCTGCTAGGATGATGGCCTCCTGGGAAAGAAGGAAGTACTTATGGTCAGCAGGAGCGTGAAGGAAAAAAATACAAAATTTAATAAACGTATTTTAAAAAGACAACAAAACGTCAAATAAACTGAACAAATTTCACAAGGACAGCTACATTAGTCTAATATCCTGTTGAAAGACATTCCCCAGGATTCATGAAGCTCGGCGCAAAGCCGGTGTTAGGCTTGCGCTGACCATGCGGCGTACAGATGGCACAGTAGCATCATATGCATATTAATGAAGGCACACTGCCGCCACAACCACGTGCATAGGAAATGAGCACGAGTGCATGGGGCATGTCGAAGTGCTGCATGGAGGCGTGGAAATGTCGGCTGTTGACGTGCAACCTAAAATGCTAAATATTACAGCCAGCCTGCAATAGTAATCACACCTGTCAATGCCCATGGATACTGCAACTTATGCAAAGCATGCAAGACAGTTCTTGCGAACACAAAATTAAGAAGCAAACACAAATGCACGTTAGCAAATATCGAGTCTCCATCCCTCGAACAAATTACATTTAAAACCGTGTGCCCATATTCTAATGCAGTGTTGATAGTTATACCAAGTGGAAGTGAAGCGCATCATGTTAGTGTGCTGGCAATAGTTAAGTCTAGGCCAATGGTCAGGGTTACCACCTGTCCCACATTGTGAGGGATAGTACACAGCTGGGCAGTTGTGTCCATACCAAAACCATTATAAATGTAAAATATCCTGTGATCGTATGACATAATTATGTCCCACATCGCATGTAATAGTCACATACAATAGTTATTTCCGTATGTAACATACCACATGTTACAAGAATTAGAATAAGCAAGTAAACAAAACAGAAGGAGCATATAAACTGCTACAACAATAAGCTAACATGTAGGCATAAAACAAAAGTATTATCCATAGTACTGACCGTGGGTATGTGTTGTCCTGTACGATCTGATTTGTGTCCAGAATATATCCTGTCCTGGCCATATGAAAAGGTAGCAACCCTACCAATGGTCAGAGCATTCGGCCAAAATCCGCCCATAGGCAGTCCAAGCCGTTCTTGTCAGGATGTATCAAAGTTGAACGGGTATTACCTGGGTGTACCTACCATGTCATGAAAGATAAGTATTTGCGTGTACCGATGTGCATGATGTACAGCATGTGGAAGGTGAAAAATGCCAGGGTAGTCCTCACAACCATACAGGTACCAGAGATATGTAGTGTATGCAATGTGTTCCCTTGACCGTGACATGGGCCATCAACCAGAGAAGGGATGGATGGAGTGTCTGGAATATGTGTGTGTGTGTGTGGGGGGGTAATGTTATAATCCACAAAGGCGAGACTGTGTTGGATGCACAACAGGTGAACTGGAGGTGTATGAGGGAGCAGCGGGTGAATCAGAAAGAAACACAAGGAACAAGCATACACATCCACAATACAACCTGACAGGCCATACTGTAGAACACAATCACACAAACATGTGAATATTAAAATGTGCGATACACATGTACAGAAATGTCACCG
>NC_056750.1:162326154-162406154 GCF_019279795.1 Protopterus annectens | reverse complement strand
CCTCCCAAACCTGAAGAGCACATCTACTGGATAGTCCATAAACCATTGGGGGAACACATAGGGACTATATCAGTGCCTTGTACCTGATTATCATCGATGTCCATGATTATGAATCAGAATGTAACACAGTCCTAACTAAACACTTCCAGAACTAGTGATATTAGGTGGACAGGTGGCAGAATACACGTAATGACTAATGACAACATGTATGAGTCATAAACAGCATGTACCTCGACAAATGTGAATGAAAACATATGCCCTGTGACTGTCAATGTGTCAGGTTAATAGAACCAATCATCTAAATGTGTCCCTCAGGGTGTTATGCAGTGTCCCTGATACAGTGTTCATTCTCCCCCATTCATATGTGAGGTCTGCTAGTGACAGAAAGCGCATATTCCGCCGACCACCTTAGGTAGATGATAGCATAATAGTTTGGGGTTACCACCTGTTCACCTTTGTGAGGGACACTCCACTCTGGGCAGTTGTGTCCTGCAAAATGAATGTTACGGCACATGGCCTGTGATTTCAGGAAAAGAGTTCATATATTGTTTGTAGTGGTTGCATAAAATGATTTTGTTGTATCTGAAACACCTAGATGTTATAGGAAACAGTATTAGCAACTATAATGCTACAAGAATAACCTTAACTTATGCAAATAGGTGAAGTAGTCAATTTTCTAATGGCTGTGGGTATGTGTTGCCTTGCCAAATCTGACATCTCTACATATAGGTCCTATAGGGCTGCCACCTTTCCAAATGGCCAAAGTGGGACCTGCTCTGTAGAAATGTCAGACGTACCAGGTCAGAACATACCTACAGCCATGCATAGTACAGAAATATACATATTAGCACAAATCAAAGCTTAGTCTAGCAGCAGTCAAGTTGCTTATGCTACTTCACATAACATATCAAAGTGTCATTTATACAATAACCATTACATGCAACTATTAGAGAAATGTAGAATATAATATTGTCCTCTAATCAGGACATTTGCTATGGCTAGATTATTCTCGCATGACACATATGCCTAATAAGGGACTGTCCCATGCAAAGTGGGAAAGGCGTTACTCCTAAAGTCTCACTTCGGCCAATTTAAAAGGTGGAAAACCTACAATAGATATGCGGTAGCATGACCCGGCAGAAAGATGTGTTTCCCAAAACACATTTACATGTCTGCATTGCAGAGTATCAGTTCCCATGTATCAGCCAGATGGGAGCAGATTGTATGAGGAACACACATATAATATGATTATGTCACTGGACAGGCCGCCGATTCCGTACAGTCGAATGCCTGCCGTCGCATAATGATCAGCCATACCCGATACTGTAATCATGTAGTCCGATGTAATAGGCATCACAAGGGATCGCACCCACCCAGCGTGAGTGACAAATTCAAACACCAATGTCGGTGCACGTGCAAGTGAGGGAGCGAGCGGGTGTAAGTGTGTTTGTCTACCAGTATGCGAGTATTGCACTGTTAAAGAAATGTGGAGTCTAAACAAGTATAAGGAGCTGTAACCAGAGGTCAAACCCATGCACAACCACTCCCACCTGCTGGAATGTGCCTTACCCACTACGTATCCAAAGGCCTTGTTCTGGCCGCAAACAAAGAACCATCCTTTGCAAGTGTTGGTAGCAACACCCTGCACAGACAGCTGATTTGAATTACCAATACACCATGGCATATATACAGACAATAGAGAGTACCACACACATACCATACAGCACATTCATCCAACAGTATAGCAATGTACTGGCAGATATGTCCGGACCACTGGTGTTTGCAGACCTGGCCATCTTGTGTTTAAGTGTGTGAGCATGCCCAGTATGACCATTACGCATGTTGTCGACTGACATTACCCTCATACCTTCATGTGTTTGAGCATGCCCAGTATGGTCAACTGGATCGCATGTGTCACATGTCCAGGTAGTCAGTACTGTGGTGCCGACCCCTGCGCTGTACACTGACAGGTGGCATGCTGTGTCTGCAGGGTAGCCAACGGTCATGTGGCATTGACTGTTGCTACATTTCTGCACAGTGTGGGGGGACATCCAACTGTATCCACATTCCTACACAGCACCGGGGGTGACGCGCATGACTTTCACATGTGTACGTTGGAAGGGGGGCACAGCTGACAGTTGTATACTTTTGCTACTACTGTACTGGTATGCCAGGTACTCCATTTCAGTGTGTGGACTTACCTAATTTGCTGGCTAGAGGCATACCAATGTACTTCAGATCCTAGCTTTAATTACCAGCATAATGGTTTCAGACGTCCTAGCCTTCACAACCTACATCCAACTGCCTGGCCTGCTGTAGTCTGTGTGTGTGTGTCTGTGGGGGTTGGGGTCATCCATTGGGCATATCCAGAGGCCATTGTATAGCATTTGTCTGTATTGGTCTGTCCAGCTGTATGATACTTGTGTGGGCTGTATGGACAAACATGATGTTCAGCCCATAACCTGCAGTGGGTTAGGACACCCTGTGTACTACTGGCTACTATTGTGACCCTGGTATGTGCTACAGATGTCATGGTGCCACTATGGATGTGTACTGTCTGCTGCCCTAACAGTCGGCCACCAAATTCCCTTGTATGCTCACATCCATACCATAGCTACAGGAAAAACACATTCTAATACAACTGCCAATTGGTAGGTTGATTGACTTACCTTGGGGGTGTGCCAGACCTGAGGATGGTGCTGGAGAGCTGCCTATGTCAGATGCACACAGTGCACTTCCTATACATGTCTGAGCACAGGTAGTGTCATGTTTGGCATCCCTTTTACTGTCTGTGTGAGTCAGAGAGGGTGAAATTCCCTGGGTACCTACTGTGTCAGTGCATATGCAATGTGTTCCATCTTTGCCAAGGGCAGGTCATACTGTGCATGCCTCCTTTCGTCTACTGGGTCCAGCTCAGGTAGTTCCTCCTCTGAGTCACAGTGTGCCTGTATAGGCCTTGGCATTGGTGGGGGGCTGTGTGGCCCTGCCCCATGCTGTTCCTGTTGCAACTGTTTCTGCAGGATCATATTGTGTAGCATAGCACATACCATAACAATTTGGGTGCATGTAGCTGGTGAATACTGCAAGGCTCCACTGGATGTGTCCAGACACCAGAACCATGACCTGAGCATCCCAAACACATGCTCAATTATATGTCTTGCCTGTGCGTGTGCCTCATTATGGTTTATTTGTTCAGGTGTGTGTGCATTGCTGATGGGTGTCATCAGCCACAACTCCAGTGGTTACCCAGCATCCCCCACTAGGTGACTGTAGGGGATGTCCATATTGGCAAAGGTGTGGTACAGCTGCGTCAGATGCCATATATTGGAATCGTCATAGCTTCCAGGGCAGCCAGCACACACATTTAGTATAATGCCCTGGCCATTGCATACAACCTAGCTGTTGGAGGGTATGCACTTGCGGTTAATGTAGGCCCTACTCTGCTCACCGGGTGGTGCTTTGATGTGTACATGTGTATAGGCTATAGCACACAGTACCCCAGGGTAGTCTACCATTTGGTGGAGGAGACGCATATTGATGGTCAACACCTCACATGTGTTGAGGACATGTACGTGCTCACTGGCATGTGGTGACATGGCATCTGGGTACTGGTGCAATACTCTGGATGCAGATGCCTGTGAGATACCCATGATATCCCCAGTTGTGCTTTGGGAGGTACCTGTGGCTAATATACCTAGGCCTACACATACCTTGGTATCCACTGGGATGGGTTTCCCTCGGCCTGTTCGATGTCTCAGGTGTGGCCGGCACAGCTCAACAAGCTGCTGTAGGAGGTCTCTGTCCACCCCATAGCACTGCACTATCTTCAGCTCATGTAGCCCCTGGTAGGTTACCCTGGGTCTGTAAAGTCTTCTGTCTCCTCACTAAGGGTTGTTCGGCAGCATTCACATCCTCACCACCCTCAGCCTCCTGCACATGTTGGTCTATGTTGCCTGCTGCAGCCCTTCTCATTTGGTTGGATTGTGTCAAGAAATGTTCCCGCATATATACACCGGTGGTGTAGAGTGTGGAAGAAACCTGTGTGTATGGTGCTTGGTTACTTTACCGTAGTGTTCTGGTGCGGGCTGGGCATGTAATCTGCTGATTGTGCTAATTATCACCTGTTTGTGCAGCTTGTTCACCTTGTCTACTCCACTACTGCTGTTGTCCCTCCCAATTTCACTAGGCAGGTATAGACACACCCCTAACTTAGGCGTGCTAAGGCAGGAGCAATCCCGAGGCACAGGGCTCCAATGTACGTACAGTATGCCTGACACCCCCCCCCATGCTTTCACCTATATTCGAGTCCTGCACCCGGCTATCTATACACATACACTCTTGGGATCTGCATCACACCCTGGGGATAAATGGGATTCACTGTTTTCAACCTCATTTGCATAGTATTGTCTTCTAATACATAGTTATATGACCCATACTGATCCTCCAAAATAATAACCACTTCTTACTGTCACTCAGATCCGCACACAACTGGTTAAAGATGCCTTACTATCACCGTATTCGATGTCCCTTGTTCTTCCCAGCAACAAAATAACCGGTCTCTACACGACTAGAACCCGGGATGCTGCACACCACAGACGATGTGCTTTACAACTAAGCCACGGCAGATATACCTACATCCGAGGTGATCACATACAGATCATCCAGCACAGACATTCAATAGTATAGGACATGTATTCCATCATGTAGATTTATGTGTGCTAATATCCACACATATATATATATATATATATATATATATATATATATATATATATATATATATATATATATATATATATATATATACACATACATACACGCACACACACACACGCACACACATATACATATACACACATACGTAGATATAGAATTTATATCACAACAGCGGACCACGTGACATGAAAGGATTAGACAAGAATGAAAAGGAAACCACATGTGCCACCTGCATTATGTAGTGGTGATACTATCAAGGCAAGTGTGTTTTATTGCATCACATGGGTCAGACTGTATTAAGGGCAAGAGTAGGGCTGCTGACAGTTACTCACCAGACCTATTGGCAGATGTATGTGTATGTCTTGCCAACCCAGTCTCTTGGGCAATCATGACATTTGTGGACACTATATAGGAAAGCAACAAAACACACTCAACACATCCTGGAGCTAGCCACTCACGGATACCAACACATAGGATATGACTGCCAAACACACACGCCTGTCATGCCTTGGAATAGAACACCTACCTGTCTATTCTATCACACTACAGCATTATGTAGTTATACAATGTGCTACAAAGATTACTGGATCACAGCACTCCCAGAGGCATACTTCTAGGTGGGTGACATCATCAGCTAAGGCAAAGACGCCAATAGGGATTGTATGGAGAGTGAGCAGTCTAAAAGCATTACTCTGTCCCCAGGTAGCTGGAAACACACACACACACTTGGCAGGGCTGGGATTAGAACATAGACCTAACTACCTTATCACACTACAGCATTACGCAGTTACAGAACGTGCTACTGAGATTACTGGAGCACAGCACTCCCAGAGGCATACTTCTAGGTGGGTAACATCATGACATCATCAGCAATGGAAAAGACGCCGATAGGGATTGTATGGAGAGTGAGCAGTCTAAAAGCATTACTCTGTCCCCAGGCAGCTGGAAACACACACACACACACACACACACACACACACACACACACTTGGCAGGGCTGGGATTAGAACATAGACCTAACTACCTTATCACACTACAGCATTACACAGTTACAGAACGCGCTACTGAGATTACTGGAGCACAGAACTCCCAGAGGCATACTTCTAGGTGGGTGACATCATCAATGGAACAAATGCCAATCGGGATTGTATGGAGTGTGAGCAGTCTAAAATCATATTACTGTCCCAAGGCAGACGGAGACAAACACATGCCAGTGGTGTGAGCAAGACAACTGCCTATCTACAGACCACTATTACAACACTACATAGATACGAGATGCGCCACAGACACTAAACCTTTCAAGACAGTCAATATGACCTTCTAGGAATGCGGACATCAAAATGGATGCTGGCAGTTACGGTGTACATACCTGTGAACCAGTGTGTTCAATGTAGGAATCCATCCTGAAGTGGGGTATGGCCATCTGTTGCCTGGATGACCACTATCGCTATACAGGATTACAATGGTCGTGCCCATACACATAGAGGCACATAACTGACACAAGGTGTCACTGGGCATGCTGACACACTTAGTAGCACACGTCCGTTTGGAATGCACTATGTGTCCATCTACATAACGGCGTACTGGGCATGCTCACACACTTAGTAGCGAAGGGCTGTCTTGTATGCACTCTGATTCTAAACACGGAAGAGCACAGTGTGTTGATAGTCATCATTGTTAGCATGAATGCTGCACTACATATATCTGACACCAGTCTTCTACACAACGTCTGCTGCTGTCCATCACCTTAACTATACCAATCTAAACCTGGCACACTAATACCACCCATGGTGATGTCCTGCCAGGAGTGGCTACTTCGCACATATAGTACCATTCATAGACAAATATCCTGAGACCAGGTAAACACCCTGACACCTAGAGGACAACTGCATTGTATGTGTATGCTAAACAGTGCTAGATGTGTATCATTCATAATCACAGCTGCCAATCTAGATCCAACAATGGGGAATACTGACATCTGTGCAGTGAGGAACACCTGGCATAAGGCTCAGTAGTGCACAATAGCACTACCACCGTATACCTCAGATACAGACATGTGGGCCATAACACAGTTACGGACCACTCCAGGTGGCAGTGTCCCCACGTACATGAAGGCCACTCAAATGTACTGACCGGTACACTCTCAAAAGCCATCAGAGATGTGTCAGGTGTGGATCACAGTGTCAAATGCAGCATTCTAGGATGTAGCCCTCAGACATCACCATGTCCTTGGACCAGCAACACACATCCATACATTAGTACAACACCATGTTACTCATGACCAATGGACTGTACCTAGCTCTACCGCAACTGTACAGACTACCCATGTACTGACAGGGTTCCATCATGTGTTATGCAATGCAATGATACCACTGTTCATAACCAGGTCGGCTGAACACATAACAGGGGCCCTGGGTCATATACAACTGTAAAAGATAACTGTTGCTGTACACTAGTAAACACACTCATGTTTGGATATGACATACGTGTACCTGCCATGGATGTGCACATGCCCTACACACACAACACATATGTACATAGCATAGCTTTTGCTGTCCTTCGTGCAGACAAGTGGCTACAGCAATTACACACATGCACATGGAAGGTAGGTCCATGGCTGTTGAATGCTAACAGTACATAAGGTGTGATAGCAATGTTGACTGAGTTAACATTCCCTCTGTGCTGGTTGCCCATGACAACTTTCATATCATACAACAGTCCATGTGTCATGTATGTCATCACACATGTCCACCAATTGCAATGCATACAAACATGGCTACATGATAGGAATGTAAGACCTACACACATGTGCATGTAGTGGTGTGCATTCAGCTACCATGCATGTGCAGTAGCTGATGTATGCAGTTCATCTGTGTCTCACTACAACATGCAGTTGCAATGCAGCCCCATCATTGACACCTGTATATGGTGAAATACTGACAGTACGGTAAGATGCACATCAGGTATGGATAGATGTGTGTACATAAAGTGGTGGGCCACCTTTGCAGATGGATGTTTGCTGAAGACAGCTCACAGGTGTGTCACAAGCCATCCTACCATAACATGTGCAAACACTAAGCTATGTTTCTGTTAATTGAAGGTGAAGACATACAACCTACACAGTGGTCAGGGTGTCACTGACTGTAAATTACTTGACACCTGTAACACTTAAGTCCTCCCATGTGCGTATAGCAGCACAATTGCAGAAGGTAGCGTCAGTTCACATTGTAATGCGGGCAATACTGCTGCATGTCTGTCAGACATATCATAAGATAGCAGGTGTTTGATTCACAGTACTGCCATGTGTGTTTGCTTGTGTGTCCATATATGCCATGTATGGTGGGGAATACATCCCAATTGTTACACACCCCTGTACACTGTTGTAGAGATCTGTACATACTGTAGTGTAGAAAGCAAGACATAGGCAGGGGTGGTGTGTATATCACACACATGTTAGCTATCTGTATGTGCATGACATAGGTGAATTCAACAGTGTGTGTGTTTATGTATGTATGGCTGTCTGGTGCATGGAGTGAGGATGTATTCTACCATAGTTACTGATAGGACCCCTAACCCCTCCAGGTGATGCAATCTGCTACCCTGTTGATGCCGTCAGTCTTAGGCATTACTGACTACCTGTACATGTTCATTCTCTGTGTCACGTCATGTGGGTCCACAGTACTGTAATTGTGATTACCACATAGGCAGGGGTCCTCACCTCAACACTATCAAGTATGTGTGTTATAGTGTCGTTGACCCCATGAGTGTGGGCGTGTTACTGTGTCTGAATACCTGTGTGTGTGTGTGTCTGTGTGTGTCTGTGTGTAGTTGTGTGTTCTCATCCTGTAATGTGAATGTGTATTACTGCTACACAGTGAGGCCTCATGCTATCAACTGGCTTCTACCCTTCACACCAGCTAGACCACTGTGTAAACCCCCCACACCATGTAACTGTACCTGTGATGTCACCCGGTATGGATTTCACATCTCTAGCCACTGTAGGTTAGTACACAGCTCACATGCTCCTGAATCAGTAGATGTGTAGACATCTTTGGAATGTCAGCCTTTCTAACAGTGAGGTTGAGGCTGCGTATAGCATGCTGGTATTGCCATACATGCCTGTGAGTACTCCACATTTACACATGGGAAACTGCAAACACTGGTACTTAATGGCACATGCAATTAGACCTTAAGGAGGGAAGCAGGGCATCATTACCAACATGCTGTTACTGTTGTTACCAAGACACATACTGTGAACATAAATCAATGCTTTCTAAACCTGTACTACATGGTATGTCTGCTGCATGTCAACAGCACACAACAATTGTAATATACATTTATCTCCCTATTCTGTTCACCCTGTGCATCAGACCATATGAGCATGTCCCTGCACCGATGGTGAGGATGACAGGGATGTGGCACAGGCATCATCATATGCACAGGGTGATAATGTTTGCCAGGGGCCTAGGCTGCACCAGTGGAGAACATCATGTGTGTGGGTTAGGGCCTGTGATCTAATTGGCCATGTGTGGTTGTTATGCACATGAGTGTTGCGGTGCCCTACAGATGTTTAAGGTGTGTGCATGTACGTCTGCACATAGTTGTGCCATGTGTCCGGCCTACACAGGGGTATTATTGACAGCTTCAGATTGTACAGATCAGGATTTACAGCTCACTGTGTCCGGCCACAGCCACGTGACCTGTGCCTGCCAGGGGTTGCAAGGGCACTACCAGACAGAGGTACAGATTGGGTACTGTCCAATGACACATGTTCACTGGAACCGTGTCCCCACTGGGACCATCCAGAGCCACATCCACGTGGTCTGCTGTGTCCTGGTGTGGACAGCGCAGCACCAGCTGCACTGCTGCTGCTACTGGCACTATGGAAGCAGGCATGTGAGGTAGCTTGTTCACGTAGACCTGCACCAGGTGGTGTAGCTGGCCTATGTCCATGTGGCCTATGCCTCAGTCCTACCAGATGTTCCAGCACAGACAGCTTACGCTCGCGGATTGTCATGCCATGGTCAAGGATTCCAACCATGTCACCCAATCGTCTGTCCAAAACTTCAGCAATCTGCTGTTGAGCATTTGCCAGTGCCTGGATGTTGTTGTTTAAAGAATGGATAGCAGCCCTCTGAAGCCTCTGCCCTTCTCTGTTCTGCCATTCAGCACATGCCTGTGCCACCATTACAGTCTGAAACATGCGTCTGGTGACACCAGCTGCTGCGCTCTGTCCTGCAGGTGCATGTCGGCCAGAGGTCCTCTTACGAGCAGCACTGGCCACATGCCTGTGTGGCACATTTGCAGTCATTTGTCTGACACCATGGTGTGAAGACACACCTTCCGTAGCCACCACACATTCCTGTTCCAAGCTAACACACGTTAACTGTCCTTCCTCTATGGCCACTGGTGATGTGGCATGTGTTGGCATGAGAATTAGGTGTGGGGAAGAGGGGGATATAGGTGGAATGGCAACCAATGGCACAGATTCAGCCCCTGACAACCCTGCCTGTACCTCAAGCATATGTTCATCACCACTGCTAGAGTCTGTGGGGACACTAACATCAAATGGACCGCAGGAGGGTAACACACCTTCATCACCTGTGAAGGCAAACAAAGACTCTACATTACAATAGAGACACACACAGAGATGCACACACAGATGCACACACAGACACACACACACACACACACACACACACACACACACACACACACACACACACACACACAGACACACACACACACACACACACACACACACACACACACACACACACACACACACACACACACACAGACACACACACACACACACACACACACACACACACACACACACACACACACACACACCATGCATGTGATTTGACAGAAGGCATGCAACATGCATGTGATACAGCAGACGGCATGCAGCTCAGACATTAATAGTGGTAGTTATACATAACTGGGTTGCACACAACAGCAAGCATGTGTCATAACAGAAGCCATGCATTTCACACAATCATGATAGTAAGCATGCATCCCTGTGATACACCATGTGGACCAGCACAGGTTAACAGTACATATGGTTGATGTGAGGCATATGTCCTTGACATTAACATGTAGTATGACATGTAATCTGCTGACGTGTGCATTGACATGCATACATGTTTGACACAATAGTGTCCTGACACATGTACAGTGGTATAATGGTGTCACGTTGCAGTGTTGTCTGTATGCCCTACAGATAGAATGCACTTTTAGCAGATGTGCATGACCATTGAAGGGTATTATGAGGCATCTAAATTGCTATACAGTGTGAAGCACAGACACAGTGCCATTGCATGGAATCATGAGGCATCTCTATTGCTATACAGTGTGGAATACACACACAGTGCATAGCCATGACTGTGTGCATACACAATACATAAATACTGTGGATTGTGACCCATGTCGCTGAGGTGTATATACACTAAACCATGATGTGTCATGTGTGTCAGGTCACGGAAAGACATACAGATGACACCCCTGCACAACTACTAACATTTCTTAGCTGCCTGGCAACCATGTCCACACATGGCAGACTTGTCAATACACCATGTCCCACATGACATTTATGTACCACACACACGAGGTGCACGGCTGACAGTGATGTCCAACAGCAGCAAGGGAAATGTACAGTATCTGTGGCCTGATGTGGTGTCTGTGTATGTATGTGGATGCTGCACAGTGACTACTGTCATGCTGTGACACAGTCATGATGTTCAACACATCTTATGTGGACGAATTAAGTGACACTTCCACAAGCTGTGCACAGGCTTTTTGGATGTCCAGTGTTCCACATCTACTATATAACCATTCAACAAAGGCTATAGTTGGACAACAGGGTGTACACACATACACATCACATCTACTGTGTGTTGCTACATGTCTCTGGCCATCCTCCATGGCCATGTGTGAACATGCGTTGGCCAAATGTTTGTGATGGCCATCTATCTCACATGTCTGTGTTGTCCCATATGACATACTTCCATAATGTCAGATACTCCACTGTCCACAGGGTTATGCAGACAAAGGGTTGTATGTTTGGTATGTGGGGTATGTTTTATGGGATAGTGAGACAATGTTGCAGCCGGACCACTACATGTCATGGACATGTCAGATGGCACATCACAATGTGTGCACTCATTGCAGGGGCATATTCCACAATGGTGAATCCTGTGGGCTGCCCATACTCCAGCTCACTGTGTAGTACTGTTTGCATACCCCACATGTGTTGTTCTGATGTATAGTATATATTCCTACATTGAACAATACCTCCACCATTGTATGCACAGCTGTCCACACATCTAGCAATGACAGTTTCTGTGGTTTCATGTCGGTGTTTCATTTAGTTTGTATGTATTGCACATGGGTAGCCAGTGTGATTGATTAAAGATGCAACTTGTATATCGTGACTGGACCATACATTATGTGTACATGTGTTAACTGGCCACATGTTGAATAGATATGTGCATTAACATGCCTGATACTGATAACTGTCTCACCTGCAATGGCCTGCTGTCTCTGCGGCACACCAGAGGTACCTATATAGGGGTGACACAGCAGTATGATCATTATCCATGACTGTATGACAGCTACAGGGTGCAATGTGCATGTTAACACATTTGCCAGTACAATAGGATATACTATGGAGTATGCACATGTGTGCATACACAGGGTAGCATACTATAGTATGCAGCATGTGTGTAAACATACCTTGCATATGATGTTACATTACATATTGTACAGTGACACATGCAACTAAATGGGATATAATAGTTATATGTGCAGTAGTGACTTACCAGGCAACTCCAGGCTCGGTGGTTGGGAGACATCCACCTCCACGATGGCAGATAAAGTTTGTGGATGCTGTTCTGATGGCATCCCCAGGCTGGGCAGTAGCTCCTCTGTACATGTGAGTGGGGGCTGGGTTGGTGGCCCACCACCTTTTGTACCTTGTTCCCTGGTGATTGCATTCGCACGCTGTTTTGCATGTCTGATCAGGTCCGTGCAGTGTCTGCGCACCTGCTGGTAGGTGCGGTTGTGGCCACCCACATCATTAACCCTCCTGCGAAGTTCCTGCCACAGGTTATCACACTGCTGGGCATGCTGTGGCACATGGCTGAAAAATACCTCATAGTTATCCTGGAGGTAAGGTATGAGGGCCTCATCCTCCAAGCGGCTATATGCTGGCAGTCTTGATCGAGGCATATCTGGAAGACATAATGATGGAGACAGGTCACAGTATCTCAGAGATGCACAGAGATACAGCTGCACATACATGTGTATTGCATTTAGTACATATGAACAGTTGTCTTTGCAAATCTTCATGACACTGACACCACTGACATGTTTGTGTCACACACATGTAACACCCGATGGGGACTGGATATTATCACCATATATGTGTGTCACCTCATTACATTGCTCATACTCCATGTGAATGATTTGTTGATGTGGGCATGTCTGTTTGCCTGTACTGGTGTTCTTACCTATCAGCACATGCCTGGATGCGTCCACATTAATGCTGTTGACCTTGATGCTGTGTATATGTCACATATCAACACATACACTGCCTTAACGGACATGACCTGTGACAATGCACACATGCACACGGTAACCTTTACATGCATGTGTTTTGCCATATACATCTACACGGCCCTGTACAGCAGTTCAACATCCTGCCACGTATTGCCTGTGTTGCACATGTGATACATATGGGACAGTGGCTAGCCAGATGGTATTTGCAGGGATGGTTATCAACTATAGCATGTACGGCCAAGGTCATGTAGTAGTGTGTATGCCCTGGGCCATGTATGAGCATAGGATGTAAGGTTTTCTAGCTGTATCCGACAGCCATGCTCCCGCCGCCAGGTGAATCAGTGTCACATAACTGATCCAGACAGTTAATGATACATCTACCATGCGGTCATCACACCATGTCTGACAGAGATGACATGTGCAGCTTTGCTGGACAGGGTTGCATAGTATGGCAGGAGTATGTAATGTGTATGGCACAGGGATCTGTCCAGCATGTGTTGATCCTTGTACTAGGAAGGTGGCTGTCCATGATGTATGTTTTTCAGATCAGGATATGTACGTGTAGCATGTCCAACATCACAGTGTTGGACATGTCTTTATGCAGTGTAGGCAGCATGCTGCATAGTGGAGATGAGGATTGTGAAGGCTGGTGTCACCCATCCAAGCATGGCCAATACCCTTAAAGGTGATATGTGATCCGATATTGGTCACTTGAGTGATGAGTATGGCTGTACAATGATCTCCATGCTCATGGATGGCACCCTGTCATGACTAGGGTTGCCTCTTATGACTACCTAATAGGCCTGGTGATGTCACTAGCTCAGGGAGGTAAACTGCACAGCACCATCCCTTACACACAGTGTCCATTATGTTGACCGCTGCCTAGGTGGTAGTTCATTGGTACAGGTTTATTAACCTAGTGGTGACAATGCAATATGCAGCTGTCAGATTGTGCACATATGTCACACACCTCACCCACAAAGCCCATTCTGTATGTTGTCCACAACACTGAGTCAGCTATTGCTCCTAGGTCATGGCCATTCACATACTTACATACGCAGATGCCTCCCATTTGTCTGTGTGGTATGGGCTACAATGAGGGGAGAGTATAAAACATTAACCCTGTTTTACTGTAGCTGCCACTGGTGTGATATTCATATGTCACTCAGACACCTTTT
Source organism: Protopterus annectens (assembly GCF_019279795.1). NCBI lineage: Eukaryota > Metazoa > Chordata > Ceratodontiformes > Protopteridae > Protopterus > Protopterus annectens. The sequence goes on along the minus strand of NC_056750.1, from coordinate 162,391,695 downwards.
GTAGTGTTGGTACTGTCAACAGGCCACTGGCAGAACAGTCCTGTGACATACAAAGGTACATCTAGTATACTGAGTGTAGGTGGAACACAGTATGGGTGATGATGTCCTATGACCTGTCACAGGTATGATATGCAGTGTAAAATCATCCATACTGTCATCTACATCTGTACTGCTAACAACATATACGTTGATTAAGGTTCATGGACTTTCAGACCATACTCAGCAAGGTAATAGTGCAGTGCCTCCCATTATGAGTGGTGTCTCCACTTTGTGGGTTGTGATAACTGTTGGTGTGTTCCAGTCAGTGTTTTCACAGACTGACATGAACCTATGTTTTACATGATGTGTATGTGTAGAGCAAACTGTTTTGCCATATGTGTATAATACAACCAGGGATGTGGACAGGTCTCATGCAGCCTGATTGCACCTTGTACCATCATAGTTATGGTTACAGGGGCTCTGTAGTGTTCATGGATATGTGATTGTGTACCTGTTGGGGGGCAGTGAGTTTATATTATCTGTATTGCTTATTCATGCTCAATACTTGTTCAGAACATGTAAGCACTTCATGAGCTACTAATTACTATATCACTCAATCCTACTCATTTCCTACAAGTAAACACTGTTTGTACTTACATTTCCAGATTGCTTAGAGTAAAACAGCTGTTGTACACACTTACCTCACATATCTAGTGAGAAATGATTGAATATTCAGGCGTGTCCAAGTGTCAATTCCCAGTGTTATCGCCTGTCTATATGATGAATATGGGCATCATGAGGCAATATAGCAATTGTCTCATGTACACAGTCAATGCTCACCTCCTAACATATGACACTACAACCTGTGGGAGATGCACATATGTAGCCATGCTGGAGGTAATGCTCTCTCCAACCCAGACTGAACCTGACAATCATGTGGGAATGTTAAACGTTTGCACCACACCACACTCATCACATAGTCTCACTAGATCTCCACCACCACAGGCCACACATAGTAAGACTACAACATTTGCGGAGCCTCTCAATACTACTCTGTGTAGGCAACAGAGGACTCCGAAGCAGAAACGCAGGCAGCCCCCATCACCAAACACAACACCAATTACTTATAGCCCACAGACTCATGTGTGCCCATCAACTACAGCCAATAGGGTGATATAACATACCCAACACACCAGTCATAGGTGACTCTGTAGGCGGTCACACTGATGTCCCACACAGCAGGCTACACAAAGTGATAGTCACTTTCATATGGCTGTCGGGTAGCAGGATCTGCAACATAACCTATGCACTCAGGTCACTCCTCAACAGGTACAATATGACTGTCATTCTCCATGTTAGTGTGAATGCCCTGAGATGTAACTTCCTGGACTACATGTACAGAGACATGCAATAGCTCTCCAATCTTGTAGCCCAGGCAAGTATCGCCCTAGCCCTGAGAAGCATTCTGCATTTGTCCAGACTGATAACACAGTACAACGACTGAATTATTCACTTCAACAGTTGGCTATGCTTCTGCTGTCATTCCAAGGGTATCCAGTATCTGCTTTGAATGACATGGTGAACAGAACACGATGCTTTGGCACAGATGACCTACACCTGATGGCCCTGGGATTACGGATAACGTCTGAAGCTCTTGCTGATCCTATAGTGCCTGTTTTAGACATGGTTCAAATAACATATTCACCACCAGAACAGGAACAGGCAAGCAAAACCTGAGGGTAATGTTACTCAGTGCTTGACATCTTCATCTCAAACGCACTCACCCGAGGCACTCCTTATAATGGACCACTTCGATATCTCTGCAGTGACTGGGACCTGCTTCTAGGCTCCTGAGAGCACCCCTCCACTAACAGGCTATTACGCAGACCACACCTTTCAGTCATGTAACCAAGACCGGAACACCCATGGTGGATGTGTGTCCATACTTCACAAGGATGTACACACCTCCAGGCTGGTTGCTTAGCACAATGCATCAGAGGTAATCCAAGTGCAACTAACTGTGGCCATAACTGCTATACAAATTGTAGCTTGCTATGGATTCCACACCATACCCCACGGTTAACGGCCCTCACTTCTTGGTGTACTGGAAAGTAGGGTTCAAACAGGAACTACTGATGTGAGACTGACACTACCCCACACTTAACTGGGATACCTACTCATGTACCGACACATTAGGCCAACGCTTTCTGGGATTCATAACCTCCAATCGGCTGGATCAACCTATCTACACCACCACCAGGGCCAACAATATCCTAGACCTGGACATTACCAACATGTGTGACTGGTGTTCCACACCTGGGGTTATCCCCTCGTTGGTCAGATCTGAATGTATGCTAATCACCCTTGTTATCCACATCCCGGCACCACACCCTTCATGGAAAACACAGTACAATATTTCTACAAAGCCAACTTTAGGCTTCTTATGACAACAGTAGTAAACGTCATGACACCCGTGCAGATGGACAATATAGTTACAAACGCTGAATCTTACACAACTGCACTTCATTAGCACTTACACGACTGCATGGATCATGCTATCCCAAACAGAGCCATGACGGTACCCACCAGATAACGGATGCCACTCTGGGGGTCCACTGCCATGGACATAATGTACAACAGAAGGAGGAGACTGTTGCAAAGTAGAGTACAATCCCATGGGTGGGCCCTGGTCAGCCTCAGTAGAAATCTCAGATCCCTTATCACATCCTTCAAAGCTAGCTACGTAAACATTACTGCGACTCATACCAAGGACTATCACAAAGCATTATGGAGGTATGTCACTACTCTCGATGGCGATACCCACATCTGCTCTGACATACAGCGGTTAGGCACGAACATTACAGAACTGACTGATATTGGCAACATCCTGGCAGATAGGTTCAGTGCTAACTTTACACACCTCTCACACCCTAAAGGGCCCACATCTATACAGGAACAATGCAGAGTCCCTGCGGTCACAACTACACAGTTCAAAGCTGCACTCTCTAAAGCCCGGAGCACAGACTCCATGTGACCGTCCAACATCCCAGGCTGCGATTTACACAAACCTCAGAATGACATGGCTCCCCACTTGGGCACCAAATTCACTAATAGCCTTGTATCAGGCATTGGGGCCCCTGAATGGTGCACAGCAACAGTTATCACACTCCACAAAGGTGGCGCCACAATGGACCAGAGGAACTATTGCCTTATATGCCTGACTAGACTGTTCTGCAAGGCTATGGAGCACATCATCATGGAAGTCATTCACAGAGACATTGGTGGCCTCCAAACCTTTGATACCACCCAGTTTGGATTTGTTAGGGCCAGACCATGACTCCTACACCTGGTGGAGTCCTTTGAGACAGTTAGAAAGGTAGTAGATGAGGGTAAGGAGGTCCACACAGCCTACCTTGTCCTCTCATTGGCTTTCAACACCGTTCCCCATTCTGGTATTGTCAACATACACATCCACCTGCACATCAACCCCTACGTCATGAGATGTTATGCAAAGTGGCTCATGGACAGGACCCACACAGTGAGGACAGCATACCCTAGTTCCTACTGTAAATCAGTTACAATTGGCGTACCCCAGTCCTCAGTCATAGGGCCCCTCATGTTTGGTATATGCTTCTCTGAGGTACAGGCTAGCACAGAAGGACTTTCCCTGAATAGGTTTGCAGACAACTGCAAACTAGGGGCCATGATTGATTCACCAGCTGATTCAGGCACCCTCCATAAGGGTGTCACTGTGACGGATACCTGGTGTTGATAACATGGCCTCAAGCTGCATGCCACAAGGTGCATAGACATCAACTTTGGATTACACCAATCACCCACTGACTATCACATAGGTGGTAGTCCCCTACATACATAAGACATTATAAGGGATCTTAGAACACAAGTATATAGCACCCACTCCTTTGATAACCATATTGCCAAGGTGGTGTGGGTATCCTTCGATGTGGCCACCCTAATCTATAATGGGTTTGTAGCCGGAACAAAGGCAGCCATTGTACCTCTCTACTCCTGACTTATGAAACACGTTCAAGGGTACAACAGACCATTTGGGGTGTACCTTATGAAACAACAGCAACGGCTTTGAATACCACAACATTAACACACCAAGAGGATTACTGACCTCCGAAGGATGACGTATGCAGCACAACTACAGAAACCCCAACTGTACTCATTTGCATTCTGCATACTCAGAGGTGATCTCTGCTGAACATACAAGGCCCATGTCCACACCAATATTGATGGATATGCTCCACATAAGCAACATAAGCAAAAGCCACTGAGAGCAACATGCTCTTGGATATGTACCCAAACGCAACGATGACTAGGACTTGCTGGAGGGATACATTCCTGAACCGGATGCTCACCATGCTTTGGAACATGATTCCTATGTACATCAGGCAGGGACCCTCACTAGCACTCTTCAAGAGATACCTCGATGGGTGGATGGGAGACAGACATGTACACCAGGGATCACTACAGTGGCTCTACTGTACAGAGGCACAGGAAACTAATGGCTCTGCTGTTCACAGGCACAGGAAACTAACCAAGGGAGGTGTCTCAAGTCAAAACACTGTAGTTGGGCTTACAAATGGACTTGGCCAGACAGCATAGTACCTAACTGTGAACCTATGAAGCTATTACATGTCCTTTGTGCATGGATAATTGACTAGCTCTTCCATTTCAATTAGCTATCATGCTGTCACACTGTCTGGTGACTACAAGCCATATGTATCCTGTTATTGTGTATTGTACATGCCAATAGACATACCTGATGTTTGCATAATATAACAGTAATGCTATGTAAAATATTTGACATATCTACCTACAATACTGTACATTTCACATTTTTGCAACAATATCTCATAATGCAAAGCATATTTGCACAGCAGGACCACTTTAGACATGTTGTTCTCAGTTATACGCCCATACATATGCCTACTGTTACAGTATATCAACATATACTATCCCCTGTTATGGCACGTACTTGTTGGACAAACCCTGCCACTGACAGTGGCTGGAGTGGAACTGTTGTGTTTAAAGCCCTTATGTAGCATACCTTGTGGTGTATGAGGTGTTTACCTTGTGGCCCACAGCAGTACACACAATTTCTACAAGCGTTACTATGCTCAACAAGACATCACTACATAATACCTTTTCCCACTGTATGCATTGCATACACTTTCATTAATACAGAACAGGCACTACATACACTGACATACTGAGTGTTCTACATACCTTCTTAGTGGTCCGAGTTTACGAAAATATCTGTCTTACTCCTTTCCTGTTCAACGGTTTTACGGTATGTGCATACGGTTTGAATGTATGGCTAGCCATCCTTTTATACGTAGATACCAGTAACATGTGGTATCCTGCCACCAAATGGTGTGCTAAAGTAGATGATTACATGCACATCAGCTGAGCAGCTACTCCATTAGCCAATTACATGGCAACAGTGGGGTATAATTGAATACTCCACTTGGGCGTTGTCCTTTTGGGTCTATATTATATCATCGAATGCTTAAAAAAGTGAACGCTGATTGATCGACCTAATTTAATCAAAAGCTTACAATCTCGAACTGTCAGATCAGCGATTTTTTTCCCAGGGAAAAAAATCCCTGATCCAAAACACATACACACAACACAAGCACACCAAATAAACAGAAATCCACATACATACACCTAAAATCTGATACCTAACCCTACACTAAACTATGCACACACCACTAACTACCCACTTACCTTAACCCAAACCCTAACCTTAAGGTCCGTCACTATCGCACACGCACCTCACCTGCTCCCTAACCCTAACTCACTTAAATCCACCCTGCCCTCATGTCCACTCAATCACACACACACCTAACCCGAGCCCTAACCCTAACTCACATAAATCACCCTAACACTCACATCCACACAATCGCACAGATACCTGAATCCGACCGGTAACTTTCCACCATAACACTGAAAATACCAAAGCAACAGAAACGGACAACCAAATTCTTTCCCTTAGGAAAAAATTCGAGTTTCTGCTGCTTCGATATTTTGCAGTTTCCCGAAAATAAGTTTGATCAATCAGCGTTCGCTTTTTTAAGCATTCGAGTATATAATATAGACCCGTCCTTTTGCCCTACCTTCGAGAAAAACGGCCTGGATGTGTTTTTAGTGATGAATTGCAACTGCTATATAGAGAGACACAGATATTTTGACTTCATGTCCCCCGTGGATTGTGTGTGATGGCTAAAGGATGTAGTTCTACATGTGAGTGTAGCTGTAATTTCAACCGTCTGATACGAGACTATTGAAAACAAAACCTGTAACATCGGCATCTGTTCCATTGTACAACAGCAATGATTTCACATAGTGCCATTACAGTGTGTCTCTCACAAGGTATGTTAAGGCTTCTGCAGATGTCATTGAGTGAGTGGATGTTTGTGATGTTATTACAGTCTGTATTGCAATTGTTTGGTGTGGGGAGATGTAGGTGGGTGTACATAGCAGATAAAGGTTTGTGGGGACTGCATTTATACATATTCCATATGTGTGTGAGGGCTCCTTCCCTAATTGAAGACCTATCATTTAGTAGACTAATACTATGGTTATTGCAGGCTTATTCATTAAGCCATTGTTAATTGGTTCCTATATAGCATGCAGGTGATGTTGATCCTTCAATCCCTCCGGTAATATATCGATATGTAATGAAATGTTGCTACATGAAAGCTGTCTCGTGTATTTCTGTCACAGATATTTGCACTCAATGCAGTTGTGTTGCTGACTGAACCTCTTTGGCTTGGGTTGCCACCTTTTCAAATGGCGATAGTGGGACATTTGCAGGACACACATCGGAGTTTAGAGGCCGACACATACCCACAGTCAGTACAAAGGATAGAAATTAACATTTTTCCTAAATAAAACCTTATTCTTGTAGCAGTTTAGTTGCTTATTATGTTTCTTGTAACATTTAGGTATTTTAGATACAGAAATAACTATTTTATGCAACTATTACATAAAATATGGGACATAGTTATGTCCTACAATCTCAGGACATTTGCCCTTTTTAATATTTTTTATCAAGACACAACCGCCCAAAGAGGGACTGTCCATCTCAAAGTGGGACAGGTGGTAACCCTATGCCTAAGGCTGGCTATGACCACACCTACTGTAATAATTTACCTCCAAGTTAGCACGAACAGACACACGAAGCAAACACACACACACACACACACACACACACACACACACACACACACACACACACACACACACACACACACACACACACTTTACAGTCCGGAAACACACACCGCACTCAGAACACACACTTACACACACTACAGCAATCAGAAACACACTTAAACACAGTACCTACCTGGACCGCAGCATCAGCAGCAATAACTAAATGTCCCTGAACATCGTGATAATATTACTCGTGGTTCTAGTGTTCCAGCACTGTGATCTTTCGGTCTTTAAGCCTCGTGATTACGAGTGTCGGTATGTAAAGCATTTGGTAGTTGGCAGTATCCTATTTATTTGTACCTCCATGGTTGTGTACATGTTGTTAACCTATCTATATATTTGCTGATATATGTATATCTGTATATATCGACATATATCTCTCTATCACCCTTTCTATCTCTATATTATATATATCTATATATATATATATATATATATATATATATATATATATATAAAGAGAGAGAGAGAGTGAACACACCTTTTGTTGGGTACATGGCAGTGTATACTCTTTCTGGAACTCCACCCTTTTTTGTTTTAACCTGTCACAATACACACCTGCCGTTGGTACATCTCAGGTAGCTTAGTGGTAGGTGATTGTATGTATGGTTGTGTGTTCTACTCCCGGCAGTGGTCGTTTTACCTCTCAGAGCAGGCACTATTAGTACAAGGGTGAATAATGCAGATTTCACCTGTTCTGGCCATCTTTGACCGTGATCTGCACGATATTCAGCAAAGCTTATACCTATTTTGTGCATATCCATGCAGTCATGTTTAAACAATGCTTACTGTCACTTGCTGGCACATAAACCCGCTAACATGTGCTTAAATGTGCTCTAATGACCTGCATCCAACATCCATTATTCGTGCCATCGGAATTACGTAACGGCCCTTGTAGGTCATGGAACCGGGAACATGCATGACACAGTCAGTGGCTTTACCACTTGGGCATCTGGGATATGTACAAGTGTTATGGTGTTTTGTATGTGGACTGTACTACAGCTGTTCCTCCATACTGCAAACAAATGTGTAACTCAGTTAGTTTACATATGGATGATACCTATTAATGGTATGTCCAAGTGATGTTTAATGGATGTGCTCCAGCTATGGGAATCCATGTCACAGTGAGCCACACACTGTAATGTGCTACACCTTGCCACAATCATAACTGGAGAATGCTGGGGTGATGGATACCTGTCATGGGTACTCCCCATGCTTTGGAACTACATCCCTGATTACATTATATGGAGCCACTCATTAGCACACCAGGGAATCCTTGCACAGTGGTTGGGGAACAGTGGTTACACACATGGATCCCGCAATTGCCTCTGCTCCATAGAGGGACACAGTAGCCGGAACAAAAGCAGCCATTGTACCTCTCTATTCCTGACTTATGAAACAAGTTCAAGGGTACAACACACCATTTGGGGTGTACCTTATGAAACAACAGCAACGGCTTTGAATACCACAACATTAACACACCAAGAGGATTACTGACCTCTGAAGGATGACGTATGCAGCACAACTACAGAAACCCCAACTGTACTCGTTTGCATACTGCATACTCAGAGGTGATCTCTGCTGAACATACAAGGCCCATGTCCACACCAATATTGATGGATATAATCCAAATAAGCAACATAAGCAAAAGCCACTGAGAGCAGCATGCTCTTGGATATGTACCCAAACGCAACGATGACTAGGACGTGCTGGAGGGATACATTCCTGAACCAGACACTCACCATGCTTTGGAACATGATTCCTATGTACATCAGGCAGGGACCCTCACTAGCACTCTTCAAGAGATACCTCGATGGGTGGATGGGAGACAGACATGTACACCAGGGATCACTACAGTGGCTCTACTGTACAGAGGCACAGGAAACTAATGGCTCTGCTGTTCACAGGCACAGGAAACTAACCTAGGGAGGTATCTCAAGTCAAAACACTGTAGTTGGGCTTACAAATGGACTTGGCCAGACAGCATAGTACCTAACTGTGAACCTATGAAGCTATTACATGTCCTTTGCGCATGGATAATTGACTAGCTCTTCCATTTCAATTAGCTATCATGCTGTTACACTGTCTGGTGACTACAAGCCATATGTATCCTGTTATTGTGTATTGTACATGCCAATAGACATACCTGATGTTTGCATAATAAAACAGTAATGCTATGTAAAATATTTGACATATCTACCTACAATACTGTACATTTCACATTTTTGCAACAATATCTCATAATGCAAAGCATAATTGCACAGCAGGACCACCTTAGACATGTTATTCTCAGTTATACGCCCATACATATGCCTACTGTTACAGTATATCAACATATACTATCCCCTGTTATGGCACGTACTTGTTGGACAAACCCTGCCACTGACAGTGGCTTTAGTGGAATTGTTGTGTTTAAAGCCCTTATGTAGCATCCCTTGTGGTGTATGAGGTGTTTACCTTGTGGCCCACAGCAGTACACAAAATTTCTACAAGCGTTACTATGCTCAACAAGACATCACTACATAATACCTTTTCCCACTGTATGCATTGCATACACTTTCATTAATACAGAACAGGCACTACATACACTAACATACTGAGTGTTCTACATACCTTCTTAGTGGTCTGAGTTTACGAAAATATCTGTCTTACTCCTTTCCTGTTTCAACGATTTTATGGTATGTGCATACGGTTTGAATGTATGGCAAGCCATCCTTTTATACGTAGATACCAGTAACATGTGGTATCCTGCCACCAAATGGTGTGCTGAAGTAGATGATTACATGCACATCAGCTGAGCAGCTATTCCATTAGCCAATTACACGGCAACAGTGGGGTATAATTGAATACTCCACTTGGGCGTTGTCCTTTTGGGTCTATATTATATCATCGAATGCTTAAAAAAGTGAACGCTGATTGATGGGCTAATTTAATCAAGCTTACAATCTCGAACTGTCAGATCAGGGTTTTTTTTCCCAAGGAAAAAAATTCGCTGATCCAAAACACATACACACAACACAAGCACACAAAATAAGCAGAAATCCACATACATACACCTAAAATCTGATACCTAACCCTACACTAAACTATGCACACACCACTAACTACCCACTTACCTTAACCCAAACCCTAACCCTAAGGTCCGTCACTATCGCACACTCACCTCACCCGCTTCCTAACCCTAACTCACTTAAATCCACCCTAAGCCCCATGTCCACTCAATCGCAGACACACCTAACCCGAGCCCTAACCCTAACTCACATAAATCACCCTAACACTCACATCTACACAATCGCACACTTACCTGAATCCGACCGGTAACTTTCCACCATAACACTGAAAATACCGAAGCAACAGAAACGGACAACCAAATTCTTTCCCTAGGAAAAAATTAGAGTTTCTGCTGCTTCAATATTTTGCAGTTTCCCAAAAATAAGTTTGATCAATCAGCGTTCACTTTTTTAAGCATTCGAGGATATAATATAGACCCGTCCTTTTGCCCTACCTTCGAGGAAAATGGCCTGGATGTGTTTTTAGTGATGAATTGCAACTGCTATATAGAGAGACACAGATATTTTGACTTCATGTCCCCCGTGGATTGTGTGTGATGGCTAAAGGATGTAGTTCTACATGTGAGTGTAGCTGTAATCTCAACCGTCTGATACGAGACTATTGCAAACAAAACCTGTAACATCGGCATCTGTTCCATTGTACAACCGCAACGATTTCACATAGCTCCATTACAGTGTGTCTCTCACAAGGTATGTTAAGGCTTCTGCAGATGTCATTGAGTGAGTGGATGTTTGTGATATTATTACAGTCTGTATTGCAATTGTTTCGGGTGTGGGGGAGATGTAGGTGGGTGTACATAGCAGATAAAGGTTTGTAGGGACTGCATTTATACATATTCCATATGTGTGTGAGGGCTCCTTCCCTAATTGAAGACCTATCATTTAGTAGACTAATACTATGGTTATTGCAGGCTTATTCATTAAGCCATTGTTAATTGGTTCCTATATAGCATGCAGGTGATGTTGATCCTTCAAGCCCTCTGGTAATACATCGATATGTAATGAAATGTTGCTACATGAAAGCTGTCTCGTGTATTTCTGTCACAGATATTTGCACTCATTGCAGTTGTGTTGCTGACTGAACCTCTTTGGCTTGGGTTGCCACCTTTTCAAATGGCCATAGTGGGACATTTGCAGGACACACATCGGAGTTTAGAGGCCGACACATACCCACAGTCAGTACAAAGGATAGAAATTAACTTTTTCCTAAATAAAATCTTACTCTTGTAGCAGTTTAGTTGCTTATTATGTTTCTTGTAACATTTAGGTATTTTAGATACAGAAATAACTATTTTATGCAACTATTACATAAAATATGGGACATAATTATGCCCTACAATCTCAGGACATTTGCCTTTTTTAATATTTTTTGTCAAAACACAACCGCCCAAAGAGGGACTGTCCATCTCAAAGTGGGACAGGTGGTAACCCTATGCCTAAGGCTGGCTATGACCACACCTACTGTAATAATTTACCTCCAAGTTAGCACGAACAGACACACAAAGCAAACACACACACACACACACACACACACACACACACACACACACACACACACACACACATTACAGTCCCGCGGAAACACACCCCACACTCAGAACACACACTTACACACACTACAGCAATCAGAAACACACTTAAACACAGTACCTACCTGAACCGCAGCATCAGCAGCAATAACTAAATGTCCCTTAACATCGTGATAATAGTACTCGTGGTTCTAGTGTTCCAGCACTGTGATCTTTCGGTCTTTAAGCCTCGTGATTACGTGTGTCGGTATGCAAAGCATTCGGTAGTTGGCAGTATCCTATTTATTTGTACCTCCATGGTTGTGTACATGTTGTTAACCTATCTATATATTTGCTGATATATGTATATCCGTATATATCGACATATATCTCTCTATCACCCTTTCTATCTTTATATTATATATATATATATATATATATATATATATATATATATATATATATATAGAGAGAGAGAGTGAGTGAACACACCTTTTGTTGGGTACATGGCAGTGTATACTATTTCTGGAACTCCACCCTTTTGTGTTTTAACCTGTCACAATACACACCTGCCATTGGTACATCTCAGGTAGCTTAGTGGAAGGTGATTGTATACATGGTTGCGTGTTCTACTCCTGGCAGTGGCCGTTTTACCTCTCAGAGCAGGCACTATTAGTACAAGGGTGAATAATGCAGATTTCACCTGTTCTGGCCATCTTTGACTGTGATCTGCACGATATTCAGCAAAGCGTATACCTGTTTTGTGCATATCCGTGCAGTCATGTTTAAACGATGCTTACTGTCACTTGCTGGCACATAAACCCACTAACATGTGCTTAAACATGCTCTAATGACCTGAATCCAACATCCATTATTCGTGCCATCGGAATTACGTAACGGCCCTTGCAGGTCATGGAACCAGGAACATGCACGACACAGTCAGTGGCTTTACCACTTGGGCATCTGGGATATGTACAAGTGTTATGGTGTTTTGTATGTGGACTGTACTACAGCTGTTCCTCCATACTGCAAACAAATGTGTAACTCAGTTAGTTTACATATGGATGATACCTATTAATGGTATGTCCAAGTGATGTTTAATGGATGTGCTCCAGCTATGGGAATCCATGTCACAGTGAGCCACACACTGTAATGTGCTACACCTTGCCACAATCATAACTGGAGAATGCTGGGGTGATGGATACCTGTCATGGGTACTCCCCGTGCTTTGGAATTACACCCCTGATTACATTATATGGAGCCACTCATTAGCACACCAGGGAATCCTTGCACAGTGGGTAGGGAACAGTGGTTACACACATGGATCCCGCAATTGCCTCTGCTCCACAGAGGGACACTTAGTTAATCGATGGGGTGGTGACGGCAGACACATTTTGCCTAGGCTGATGAATGGCTTCTGACAATCAGGCATGTACCTACCGATGTACCTAGGAACCTATACATACAGTATCAACACATGCTGTTAGCTTCGTTTACTGTTCAGATGTTGACTTACCTTGTTCCAATAGCTGTTGTGTGTGCAATAGTTGAGAGCTGCCTATGTAGGATTCACACAGTAGACCACCTATACATAACAATTTACAGGTGGTCGTGTGTGTATGCCATCCATTTTACTGTGTGTGCAGGTGGAGAAGTGTGTCAGTCCTTAGGGGCCTACACTGTCAGTGTATGTGCTATACGTTCCCTCTTTGCCAAGGCATGGGCATATTGGGCACACCTCTGTCTGCCTACTGGGGCTGGCACAGGGTGTTCGTGGTCTGAATCCCTCTGTGCCTGTGATGCCCTTGGAAATTGTGGTGGGATGTGAGGGCCTTCACCATTATGTCCCTGCTGCAGCTGTTTACGCAGGATCATATTATGTAGCATGGCACATACTATGAAGATGTGGGCACATGTGCCTGCAGAGTACTGCAAGGCACCACCAGATATGCAATGGAACTGTGATTTCAGCATACCAAACACACGCTCTATGATGATTCAGGTTTGTGCGTGTGCCTCATTATGGCATTCTTGCATGGGTATGTATGCATTTCTGATGGGAGTCATCATCCACGGCTCCAGTGCATAGCCAGCATCCCCCACAAGGTGGCCATATGGGATGTCCCCCCTGACAAATACCTGATACAGCTATGAGGCATGCCAGATGTGGGAGTCATGGTAGCTTCCAGGGCTGCCAGCACACACATCCGTGATAATGCCCTGGGCATTGCACACGACCTGGCAGTTGATGGAGTGGTATCCCTTGCGGTTTATGTAGTGCCTACCATGCTCACTGGGTGGTGACTTGATATGTATGTGCGTGCAGTCTATTGCAGCCAGTACCTCTGGGTTGTCTGCCACATGGTGGAAGAGACGCATATTGCTGGCCAACTCCTCCTGAGTTTGGGGGAAGTATATATGCTCATTGGCATGTGATAACATGGCATTCAGGAACTGGTGGAGTACCCTGGATGCTGATGCCTGTGAGATCCCCATGATATCTCCAGTTGGCCTTTGAAAGGTACCTGTGGCTAGTATTCTCAAGCTTAAACATACCTTCATGTCCACTGGTATGGGTTCCCCTCTGTTGTTCCTGGATCTGAGGCGTGGCCGGCACAACTCAACAATTTGCTGTATGATGTCCCTGTCCACCCTGTAATGCTCTACTATCTCCAGATCATGTAGCCTCTGGTAGGTTACCCTTGGTCTGAACAGTCTTCTCCTCCTCCAGGGCCTGAGGTGGTTGTCAGCATCAACCTCCACACCATCTTCAGTCTCCAACACATTTTGATGAATCACAGCTATGGCAGCTCCCAACAAGTACATTGTAAAAGTTAATAAACAGGTTGACCACAGCTGGTAAATCCAAATATACATTCACTTTCAGCAGAAAATCCAAATATACGTTCACTTTCAGCAAAATGTTCTTTAATAAAAAACAAGAGTAAGCACTTTCACGATCTAAAACAGCTGATCGCTTCTTCAGACTCATTAAAAACAGTTAAAACATTGTTTTTTAAACCAAATACATCCAATCAAATAATACTTTTCTATGACATCATCTAATTGATTAATTAATTCAAGTGCAGCAAATATACAACTAACTACCTTAAATCCTGTTAAAAACAGTTTGAGTATCCTATAATACACATAATATATATAAAAAAAATCAACACATAAAACCATAAAACAATATCTAACTATTTAATGTTTTAATGGTCTAGATTTAAAAAAAAAGGTTTCAGGGAGACAGCATTATTCAATCCTGGGGGCTTGTCTGCTTGAAGTAATATAATCCATTTCTGTTCTACTTCTTTTACCCTGTTCTTTATGTCCCCCCTCTATTATTATTACTTATTATTTCTATAACCATGAAGTTGAAAATATGTCTTGTATTCTGTTCTTCTACATGTTTTGCTAAAGCATTTGTGTCTCTTTTGTTCGTTATATCTCTGAGATGTTCAAAAATACGTTCTTTCAAGCATCTATTGGTCTTACCTATACAAAAAGCGTGACATATAGTGCAACAATCAAAATAGACTAAATTCTGTGTTCTACAATCAGCGTAGAAATTGACATTGATAGTGAATTCTAAAGTGGGATGTTTATATGTGGATTTATTGTATAGGTACTTGCATGCCATACAATTCCTACAGGGAAAAGTCCCTAACCTTTGTGATTGCTATAGTTGTTTATTAGATGTTGATTTATAGCAAAGTTGCCTTTTTAAAGATTTTTTATTTTTTAAAACAGAAACTAGGTCTGTCTTCTAATACATTCTGTAACTCAGAATCTGAAAGTAATATATTCCAATTTTTTCAATGATATTACAAAACCTTCTAATGTCACTAGAGTAAGTTATGGGAAATCTGACTTTCATATTAGTCGTATCTTGTATATTTCTGTCTTCTTCTATTGTGTCTGAGAAGAAAGGTTTACGTCTGCCATCTCTATTATCTGCTGTAAATTGAATACTATTATCTATATCTTTTTATTATAGCCTCTGGCTATGAATTTCTCCTCTAGTATTTTACTCTGTCATTAAGGCCTTCATTCGTATTATACAACCGACTTACTCTCATAAACTGTCCTTTTACAACTTTCCTATGTACAAATGTAGGGTGCATGCTCGATTTATGTAAAATATTGTTTCTCCATGTGGGTTTCCTGTACATCCCTGTGGTTATTTCATTTAAGTCTGTCTTTCTTACCAAGACATCCAAAAATTCTATAGAATCCTTAAAATATTGACTTGTAAATCTAAGAAACTCAGTAGTATTAAGTATTATATCATTCCTTGCAATTCCTCGGTTGTACCTCCCCACAATAAAAAAAATCATCTACAAAACATATGTACCATATAATTTTTTCTGCATACATATTATTATTTGATATTCTGAATTTGAAGCAGGTCTTTCAGAATGCAAAAAACAATTTGATATGTGAATTACTTGACATCGTATTAGAAAACAATGTTTTTATGTTCAATGGAAAATTTTATTTACAGAAAATTGGCGTAGCGATGGGGACAGCATGTGCCAACAGCTACGCCAATTTGCCATTGGCGGCCTGGGAAATGAACATGTGTTAAATAATAATATGTGTGCAGAAAAAATTATATGGTACATACGAATTATATACATTACACTTTCTGATGGGCTTTAAAAATGAGACCATTTGCAGCAAAGTCAGAGCAAGAAAGTAAAATCTGTTGGTGAATGTTCATCCAACACAGAAAAAGGGTGAATAGAATGAAAGGTGACCAAAAGCATTGCCATAAAAGAGGCTGGAAAGCGACAGAAGCAGCTGGATATTGGGAACCTATCCAAAGATGATGTCCTATCCTTATAATTCCTAAGGAGGTGGTGCACTGTGAATAAAAAGACATGTCATTTCCTTACAGTGTGCCCTTTGCATGAGTTGTTAGTTTCTTTACCTGCACATTACTAAAAGTAAACAAAAAAGAAATCCTGACACTTGTTGGACTTCTTTACGTGAAATAATTCTAATTTTTCTTATAATTTTAAAAGGCAAGGTGACTAAATCGGAAGAAAGCATATGAAAAGTCAGATAAAGGGGAGTCCACAATATTGTTAACTTATCCTTTGTGCCTTAAATGGAGAAGCAGTGCTATGTAGATATTCTTTTCCTTTAGGTATTAAAGGAACAGCTGCATTACCCTACATATGGTCCCACATCCTGCTGCAGAAATAATAAAAGATTTTCAAAGACACAAGTAAAGAGAAAGAACATCTAATATGCATGGTTCATTGACTCCATACAAACCAAATACAAAAATGATCCTTAAGTAGAATTACATGGTTTCAGGCATTGTTATTGGAGTAACTGATGGACCAAATTATCAAGCTAACTGGTAGACCAGTTGCTGTGGTGAGATGGGTAGTTAGAGAGATAATATGAAAAATATAATGATAGAAATATCTCTTAAAAGGAAATAAATTTTGGTGTAAGGCCCGGCAAACTAAAGGGAAAGTGACCATAAGAACAGTTCCATGCAGCTAAATGTAGGCCTGTTGATGATGGCGTTTATTTCTGTGTACTCTCATCTTTTGTTAGACATTCAAGATATGTCTTCATGTTACGAGGAAGTTCAGCAAAAACAATGCACCCTCTGAAGACATTAATGACATTTTCCCATGAACACCTTTTCTAAAACTGTCTGTTCCTGTATTGTTAGAATGATTCCATTTTGTAGTACTGAACATATGCAAAGTAGTAAGTAGCATCTGATGGGGATAAAGTATGTATTCATGATAAAAATCAATTTGCAAACTGTTGCAAGATAAGTTATAGTGAAAAACAATGGCTGAGAGCCACAGATGTTTAACATAAGATGCTGCACAAATTAGAGCAGGTAGCAGCCTTGCATAGGGTGTGGGTGATTAAAATATCCAGCTTGGCAGTGCAATAGCAAAAATAATCTAGTAATAAGTGTACAGTCACATGTACATGAAAAGCATCATGTAAATGAGCCACGACAGATTGTGCAAATGAAAGAACCCAAAATGGCAGATTGATTCAGAAATGTATAAAACAGGTGCACTGCAAGGCAGAGTAAACCAATTTGGAACTCTGTTATTCATTTTGTATAATAGCAGCAGCCATCTCACAGCAGTATGGACTGTAAGCCACTTTCAGAAAAAGTGCCTACGATCTTCAATTTCAAGATTTCAAGACTCTCCATGCCACCTGTGGAGGTCCAGACAGCCCCTGACATACCTACCAGCTCACAGACTGTTAGATCATGGACCCTTTTGGTGTAGATGCAGATACTGTAAAGAACCTAGTTGAATTATGCTGCTAACAAGCAAAATAGAGATGAGATGCATGGTATGCCTATTATGTGAATAGAAAGGCATGTGTAGCCTTAGCCATCATAGCTATGGTGACCTTCCAGTGACAAAGTGGGGAGCTTGTTAAGGATATTACAGGTATGAGCCTCATGAATCCTACACCAGTTCCTTGATATATTGTGAGTACATGAGGAGTATATCTGATTCCCTAGGACAGAGGGGCAGAGCAATAACACCATGCAGGCCTTTTTATGATATACCCTATTTTCATGAGGTTCTGTGAGCTATAGAATGTATAGCTTTTGCTTACCTAGACCCTACTTGACCCACAGCACTGTCAAAGATGGCAGCATCTGGTCCATAATAATGCACAGTGACTCAGACAACACAGAATAAAATTATGTCTGCAGTATGATACCCTAGCTGTCATGAGTAGTGTACTGACTGGCAATACTTTGTATTAGCAATCACATACCCACACAGCTTAGGGGTGGGCAAAGCAATGTCATCTAAGGTGAATACAATAGCCTTCTTCTCTGGAAGGTTGTTGGGAGTCAAGGATGTTCTTCTTCAGTTGTGAGGTGGATGTACCATGATTTGACCAAGGACAGTATCCGGTGTGTTGGATTCATAAGGCTCAACCTCTTAGCATGGGAAATCTGGGCAAATCCTGACATAATGGAGGACAAAGGCCACAAATAGGTACATATTTTAAATATTGCTGTTATAAACCTAGAAAGTTGATAGAATTACAGGATTTGTGTTAGCATGCATTTTCTGAAGGCTATGAAGTCTGAAAGTCAAATACATGTCATTATTTAGTGATTTTAATCCTTAGATCATCTCAGTGATTTGTCAAAAAAACACAGTTTTTACAAGGAACAGACCAAAAATATGAGGCAAAAATCTGGACATTCTGCAAAAGTCTGTACAGTTGAGAGGTATAGTTGGATTGCATTGTCTGGACCTCAGATGTGGGCCTTGACTACCATATGGGCTGTAATGCACATCAAGATAAACACACAATATGCCCCATCAAGTTACACATGCCCAGTACAGCAGTTGGAGTGCATTGTCTGGCCTTGATTTGGTTCATGTCAGGGAATGGTCAGAAATACAGGACTTGGCATGTGCACCTTGATGCGTACTACTGCCCATAATGTAGTCAGTGCCCACATCTGAGGAATGTCAGGCTTGTGACCAGAGGTGACAGTACTGCTGTCTCAACAATGGCCTGTGTAATTTGATTAGGTCAGTACTTGGCTAGCCTTCTTACATGTGGACTCTCCCATGGCCACTGACTGCATAACCTGTAGAGGTAGACTGGATAACATTTACAGTGTATCTCATGAAAGTATCTATGAAGGCTATATTTACCACCAGCAACCTCAGAAGCATTATGTGCTCTCTCTATATATATGCTCCATGTTACTGTGCCATTGGTGCAGGTCATCCTTCAAGCTATACAGCCTTACCACCTCCACAATGCTGTGAGCATCTGTTTGCACCTTAGTCACTGGCCTGTGCATTCACTTACTAATTCTTAATGTTGTACCTTATCAGAGATAATCCTGCAGTTATAGAAGTGCTGCAATCCCCTTGCATATATCCCCATGGTGGGTATGTACACTGTAGTGGTAGTATGTATTGTGAATGGCATGTTGAATGAAGACACTTTGAGTCCTTGAGGGACTCTTGCATATGTGATGTCTGTTATGGTCAGGTGTGGCAGTATAGTCAGCATGTATCCAGAAGCCTCTGTAATGATGGATATAAGTGACACCTCTCCCTATACTGATATCAGACTGTGATACTTGCATGTTGCCATTATAGTCAGTCACAAGTACCCTGCTTACATCAGCACAGTTTTATTCTGTTGTGCTGAACCCTCCACCAGAGGACCCCATACATAATAATACTGTCAACCAATACATATATGCCTTTATAACCATCTGTGGCACACATATTGCTACAAAGTAAAATACAGCTATAGCATATGCTGACAGATATACCATGCCATACTGGTTGTTGCACACCAGAAGTGCTTGAAAGGACAGATATGCTTCCCTTCAGACATGCAGTGGAGTGTTGCTATAATGGACATCACTAACTTTCTGCTTCCCCTACTGATACACACATGGCTGGTGCCATTCCAACTCCCTCTAGCCTGTCAGTGACACTAAAAGCTCTTCATCCTCAGTGAGATGCCTCATTGCTGGATGTCAACCTCCTTTGATTGATATGTCTGCTGCAGTGTTATATGTCTTCTCATTTGCAAGGAGTATCTATACCACTAAGTCTTTGTCCAGACTGTTAAAAATGCTCATTATGGCCACCCACAACATTCACATCCTGCACCATTCCTGGCAGGAAAACTGGTCCTGGAGATGCTTGCTTACAGCTCCTTTTCCTAGGAGGCACATGCCATTTCTGCAGAGGCCCTGCAGTAGCCCTTCATTCTCATGGGTAGTGAACTTCTCAGAGTGTTACTTCCCCTGGTTGGGCATGCCAGCACTTTTGTACCTCTAGGCAAAATACATTAGTCAGTAGGTTTGTAAAGTATAAATTGGTATGTGCACAACTATGGTCAAAGACTCCACCACCACCTTTTGTGCATCAGGTCATCATCTGTAGTTACTGGTATTCACAGCCTCTCCCCTTTTTATGAACTATAGCCATGGATTAACAGCTACACTTAGCACTTTGCACAGACACCCCCTCCATATAAACACTGTAGCCATCGATAATTATTAGCTCCAGTTAGTCCTATGCAGAGGCAAACCCCATTCTCATTTACACAGTGTAGCCAAGGGTTATTAACTACAATTTGTCTTATGCACAAATGACCCTCCCCCCAAATTTACACACTCTGCAGCCACGGGTTATCAGCTGCAGTTAGTCTTATGAACAGGCTCCCATTTAAAAACTGTAGCCATAGGTTATCAGCTGCATTTAGTGATACGCACAAACCCCCACCTTGATTTACACACTGTAGCACTGGGTTATTATCTGCAGTTAGTCCTATGCACAGATGACCTCCCCCAAACATTTACACATTGCAGTCATGAGCTATTATCAACTGCAGTTACTACTAAGTACAGACCCCTAATTTACACACAGTAGCCATGGGTTATTATCTGCTATAGTTAATGCTATGCAGAGACCCCTCATTTACACATTGTAGCTATGGGTTATTATCAGCTGCAGTACGTGCTATGTACAGACCCCCACCCCCTCATTTATACACTGTAAAGTTCATCAGCTACAGTTACTGCTAAGCACAGGACACCCTCATTTACACTCTCTAGTCATGGGTTATTATAAGACTCCCATAATTTACATGCTGTAGTCTTGGGATATCAGCTGCCATTTGTGCTATGCACAGATCCCCATCTCCCATTTACACACTGTAGTCATGGGTTATTATTAGCTGCAGTTCATTCTATGCACAGACCCCCCCATTTACACACTGTAACCATGGATTATAATCAGCTGCAGTTAGTCCTATGCACAGACCCTCCCACCACGATTTACACACTGTAGCCAGGGGTTATTAGCTGCAATTTGTCCTATGGACAGACCCCTTCCCTCCATTTACACCTTATAGTCATGGGTTATTATTAAACTCCCTATTTACATGTTGTAGTCATGTGTTATCAGTTGCATTTGGTGCTATAAGCAAACTCCTACCCCCCATTTACACACTGCATCCACTGGTTATTATCAGCTGCTGTTAGTGTTATGCACAGCCCCACTCCCCCCATTTCCACACTGTGGCCAGGGATTATTAGCTGCAGTTAGTCCTATGCACAGACCCCCCACCACCATTTACACATTGTAACCATGGATTATAATTAGCTGCAGTTAGCCCTATGCACAGACCCCCCACCCACTGTTTACACGCTGTGACCAGGAGTTATTAGCTGCAGTTTGTCCTATGCACAGATGCCACCAACACCATTTGCACACTGTATCCATGTATTATAATTAACTACAGTCACTCCTATGCACAGACTCTCCCCACCCACTATTTACACACTGCAGCCAGGGTTATTAGCGGCAGTTAGTCTTATGCTCAGACCCCCACCCCATTTTTACACACTGTAGCCAGGGGTTATTAGTTGCAGTTAGTCCTATGCACAGATGCCTGCTCCCATTTATAGAATGTAGCCAGGGGTGATTAGCTGCACTTACTCCTATGCACAAACCTCGACCCCATAACTTTCAACTGTTCAGATATTTGCAGAATGTCCAGAGTTTTGCCTCATAATTTTGGTCTGGTCTTCATAAAATATGTGGTTTTCTAGCAAATCATTCAGGATTAAATTTGCTAAATAATGACATACATTTAAGTTTCAGATTTCATATCCTTCAGGAAAATGCATGCTAACTCATATATTAATATTTTAACAACTTTCAAAGTTTACAAGAGTTGTTGTATCTTTCGGCTTTTCCCGGTTAGGGGTCGCCACAGCGGAACTCCGGTCTGATAATGATTGGCAGTAGATTTTTATGTACCGAGTCACCAGCCCTGATGTACAACCTTCAATGAAGGTACACCCACTCATGCATGTCTCCCACACAGAAGACGCTTTAGCTGAGAATCAAACAGGACAACGTCTTACTGTGAGGCGACAACGCTACCGCAGCACCACCACCACAGTGTTCAAAGTTTACAAGAGTAATATTTAAAAATTGTCCCTATTTGTGTTCCTTTGTCCTTCCAATATTTTAGACTTTGCCCAGATTTCTTGCAGTAAAAGGTTGGGAATTATGGGACCTCCATTTACACACTGCAGCTGTTTTTTTTTAGCCCTATGCGCAGACCCCCATCCCATTTACACACTGTAGTCATGGATTATTATGAGTTGTAGTTAGTCCTATGCACAGATCCCCATCCCTCATTTGCACACCATAGCCATGCGGTATTATCAGGTGCAGTTAGCACTTTGCACAGACCCTGTCCCCACTTACAGACTGCAGCCATGGTTTATTACCAGCTATAGCTAGTCATTTGCACAGACCCTTACCCCCCATTTGCACACTGTAGCTTGGAGTTATTACCTGCCCCCCCAATTTATGCACTGTAGCCATGGATTATTATAAGCTGCAGTTAGTCCTTTGCATAGACCCCTACCCATTTACACATTGTAACTCTTGGTTATTAGCTGCAGTTAGTGTTTTTCATAGTCTCCTCCATTTATGAATTGCAGCCATGGATTATCAGTTACTGTTGGTGCTATGCTCAGACCTCCTCATTTATGCCATAACAAATGATCCTGGAACCCCATATCCCCTCTTAGGTTCATAGGTTAGTACTAGGCTAACTGCTCTTGTGAGCCATTGTAAGTCTAGCCAATTATCCCTTGTGAGACTCAAACCCTGCACCTTGTGTTTGTAAGGCAAACACCTTAACCATTAGGCCACCCTCCCAACCTCTTGCATCTCCTTCTCATGACTTCCTTTTCTCTGTCCTTGAATCACCTCAACTACAGGCAAATTATATAGTCCCATGTCAGTGTGTCATGGGTTCCCAGTTACAAATACACTGTGATGTTTGCCTCACCCTCACTGACATCCACCACAGGGTTTGCTGTTACTGTGGTACTTTACTAATCATGACTCATTCCTTAACTATGGGAGGCTCCACAGTTACAGTGGCTCTACTGAAATTCCTTAATTCTAAGTTCCAGGATTTTAAGTACCATTCTGCAAAAATGATTTCACCACCTTAAACTGCACTAAAAGGAGCCAGTTTGTATAGCAGTTATGCTGATTAAGCCAGTGATTGCCACTGCGTGTGAGTTGCTTCTGGTGTACAAACAATCCACACATGGTGCCAGTAGCCATGGTGAATATTTAGCATGTGGCCTATTTGCTCATGCATATGGCATGTGTTCACCCATAGTACTATAGTGCTACAGTCATAAAAGGGCTGTGGTATTGTTGTATGTTGTATGACAAATGATTCACAACTGTGTCACGGTATGCATAGGAATAACAGGAATACCATTTTTTGCTCTTCAAGTGGACCTGATGTGTTGCCCTGACTACTTCAGTTGGTAAGGAATACAGAGCTCCAACTTGATGTTTCAGAGCAAGATTTTTCTTTTGTTTCTGCATAGAAACTTCAGGGTGTGCCTGCTGGACTAGTATTATGACATGTAGGAAAGGCAGCTGAATGTGATTGGGTGCTACAGAAGATGAGAGCACTTATCTTGGCAACAGAATGTGTATGACCTTTGTGTTAGTCCCCTGTCTAATCATGATTGTGTTTGATGTATATGTCTTGGAATTTTTCCCATTGTGCTGCCCATCTACAGGTCCAGTTTTGGAGAAGATGAGGCCACTGTCATTTCAGTCTGTGTTGGCCACTGCTTATGGCACTTTGTTGCCAGTGGCCACTGGGTCTCCATATCCACAAGGGAATGATGGTTCCCCTGCTGGAAGTGGCCTAGAAGGGCCACTAATTTTCTACTCAGTCTGATTTTCAGGAGGGGTCTCCTTAAGTTAGACCAGAGGAGTTTTTGGTAGACTCCCAGCATCCATTATGCACTGGCAGCTGGTTGTTGTCCTCAACAATGTGGAATGTTTTCTGAGTTGAGTGACTGGTAGACCCCACCCATTAGGTCCCCAGGAGAAGCAAGTGGTCCAGATCATCAAACACCCAGGTGAGTGATATGTGGTTTTGTTTCCTTCTGGGCTAGCCCGGCATTCAATAATGAAAGGAGTGTACTTTATCCCCATTCTAGTGTTCTTCTTCACTTACTGTATGTGTCATTCCTGATTACTTGTTTGTTTTCCCACCCTTTCCATCACCATTTTTACTCATGTCCATCCACTGTCATTCCCACCTTCTCTATATATACCACTCATGTCTATGTTTGTTTGTCTGCCCCTGCTAACAGCTCTTCTACCTCTTTTCCCTCCACAGTCATTTCTCACTACCTTCTACCTGCCATGCTTTTGTAAAACTTATAAGGGACTACCTTTTACACTTTATAAGTTATCCTTCCATATTTCCCTCTGTTTCCTTTTCTGTCATTTCCTTGTTTCCTGTTAACCCATTTCCTCTCCATTTATATGATGAGCATAGTCACTACTTTGCTGTGGACACTCACACTGATGTAGCTGCTTCCTGCTTGACTGTCTTCTTGTAACAGGCAGGCACAAAATGCAGCTATGAGTGCTATATTGTAAGTGTGAGAGCAAATTATTTGCCATGCTTCCTGAGTTTGCCTGTCATGTCCTTCTCATTGGCCATGCATGCTGTTTATCCATGCTCCTGTGCTATGTATCCTGCTTGTCCTCTGCTTGCTTACCAGCACTATTCAATGCCTAATGCATGTCTGATTAGCTGTGCAGCTCTTCATGTGGTAACCACTCAAAAATTAGTGCTGTTCAACCGTGCAGCAATTGTCTGTGAATCTTGTCAGTATCTTTGCATTCAAAGTCACAACTAGAGGGATCTGAACTGTTTCTAAACTGAAAGAGAAAGCAGCTACTAGAGAATAATTTTTGCTTTATAGATGCAGTTTGCCTATGTCATAATTATTGTTTAGCAGGCTGTGGTAATGCATTTATTATAATCTACTAAATTGCTAGCTGTCACAATTAAGTTTTTGCACACCAAAGTAGCTTTTTGCAAAAAAGTATGTAGTGCGGGTTATTTGCTAGCTCACCTCATAATGTATTCAGGGCATATGCCTCTTTCACTCCCTATAATAATAACATAGACATACCTCTTATCTGTACAGATTTTCCCAGGATGTCAAAACTTTGCCTCATATTTTAAGTCCTTTTTCATAAAATTGTGTTTTTCTGGCAAATTAGTGCTAAATCATTAAAGATTGAGGTTAGAAAATAATGACAGATATTTGAATTTCAGACTTCATACACTCAAGAAAATTCATGCTAATGCAAAACCTGTTATTATGTCAACTTTCTAAGTTTGTAAGAGCAATATTTTAAAAGTATCCCTATTTTGGGGACTTTGTTCCACTTTTATTTATGGCTTTGTCCAGATTTCTTGCTCTAAAAGGTTGAGAGGTTGACTGTAGTTTATTTAGCTTCTGTATTCAAATGAAATTGCTGGGAAGCCTACAATTCTTAAATTAAGTAAAATGACCACTTCTTCCCATACAAACATGGTATCCAGGGATTAGTCAATGCTTGACATTAAAAGAAGGCCATGTCATTAAATAAACCATTGCGACAACATCGAACTCTACATGATGAGAAGTGTTCAGCTCAGAAATGAGACTATGCTTCTTAGAACTTCAGACACAATGCAGCACCATTTCAACAGTTGCCCAAAAGATGCTCAGCAGTAGAATAAAATTAGGACAATGATTAAATTTTTGTATTTATTACCGTGGTGGCTCCAGATTTACTTTCTCGCTGTGCCACAACAGGGCCACATTAGCTAGCTGGTAAGGTATGCAGAAAACCAAAATAAAAGAATAAATACATATATAAACAATAAAGTATGGAATGCATGGTAACAATTCAATTCACCCACAATCAATTGAAGAGCATTTCCCTATGCAAAACTAAATGCCACAGTCTAATAACATACTTGCATATTTTACATATCCTGGTAATCTGCAAAACACTGAGAACAACTAAATTTGTTATGCTCAAGGATTATAGCTTGGATTGAAGCTATAGCTGACCCAATCTGGTGCATCTCAACACTATGTTGAGAAACAAACAAAAAATAGAGGCCCATACATCAGCCTGGCACTCCTCCCTTTTCATCTATGGCAGATTGAGATGGTCCATATCATACCCTCATATAATGTGAAAGCAAGAAAAGGTTAATTCTCAGACATGGCACTACTCCCTCCTGTCTTACAGATGTCAGTGCCACACCTAAACATTTATGTGAGGAGTGAAAAAATAAAAAGATCTGCCAGTTGCACCTCCTAATACCTTGTGTCTTCGTCCCACCCTAGCTACACTTCTAATTTGGATGAATTGCTAGAATGCTACAGTGTCACCAATCAAGTGATCGAATAAGTAACAATACAACAGAAGAGGAAGAACACAAAGACATCTGTGCCTTAATAAAAGTAGAAAAAAATTCATAGTCTAAATTCAAGAATAGATATTTGGATTTAATTTAAGGTGAGAATTCAATAAAGCCTACATGATAAATGTTACTGCGTGCACATCTCAGTGCAATGTGTACACGACCACAAAATTTGTATATTCAGTAAACTCTGTGCAGCAGCTCATGCTCACTTGCACTCAAGTGCAAACACGGAAACTTTTGTGGCATGAAAATGTCAGCATAAGTAGTTGAATTCTATGCTAATGACGCAAACCAACAAGGTGGAGTGATCCAACAACCTGTAATACAAAAGTCTACACAGAAACAAGAGCATGTAAAAGTTCTTAAATATGTACAAATGTAACCTTAATATGTAACACCCCACATATTAAGCACTAATTACACACTGTGGATGCTAGAAAATCAGTCAGCAAAAAAAATTATTTTTAACTGCCATGACATAAATGCACCTTTGCTAATTCACCCCCAAATGAAGAATATACTTGTATGTAATGTAGGCTGGTAAAATGTTTAAACTTCATGAAACACAGTATTATAATGTACTATAAGCATATGTAGTATGTATCACATATCTAGGCAAGGTAATACCCTGCCTTGTGTTTGCAACATTGTGCTCTTGTGCAGTTTCCCTGCTTACACAGTTACTAACTGTGTAGATTCCAGGCTGTCAGCACAGTGAAGATGCAAATGAGGTCAAAACTCAGTAGAATTGTTGAATCCCACAAAAGAGTAACCGTGTTGGGGTGTTCACTTCGTGTAGGCAGTTTCACAGTGTTTTATTTTACAATGGATGCCAACAGTGACTGATGACATCAGGGGTGAGTGTCAGGTTACACTTACAGAGGTGTACATGTAGGTCTGAAGGGTGAAAGTGCATGTAGGCTTTGCAAAATTCGCACGTTCTGTCTCATCCTCTGAATTTTGTTTTAAAATGTGTTGTCTTTGTTTGATTTAAGTAATTTTTATTTTTATATAGAAAAAACAAAACCAATGAACTGATGAAAGAACACACAAGGCCGGTGGAGATTACCACCGGCCATATGTGTAATTTTTTTTTTCCTTATTTGTGCGATGGTGCACTTAGCACACCCACAGGAAACAGAGTAATGAAAGTTAGGTTTAAGTGTGCTTGCCATGTAACTATTCCTGTGGCAGCACATGTATGTGTAAGGCTACAGTATAGATGGTCCTGTGTTCGAGTATAGGATGGGCAACCTTTCCTTCACTTTTTATGTACCATGTTTGCGCGATATCAGGAGAACAGAGAAAGAAATATAAATTTTTGCCTGTGCTTACCTTATTTATGCTGTGGTACATGGAGGTGCACGATGGTGTGCATAGCTCACTACTGAGCACTCAGCAGGTGTGTTAAATTCATGGTTATTACAGATTAAGCAGGTGAATTGTATGTTAATTAGCCAATCCCTCACGGTGGACCTATTCAACAAATGTATAAAGTATCCATGTAGCCTCCATTCTTGTTTTTCTTCAATACTTCAATACCAATGGAGTTGAGACAATGATATTTTAACTGAGACAGTGCTATAGGGCTGCAGCAGCTATTCTACATCTATATGTGCTACTGGCTGAAGTCAGTGCTGCTGGTGCTAGTGACAATAAGCCTAGACTGAGAACGAGAAGAGTTTTCAGACCCAGGGTGACTTTCCAGGTGCCACATGAACTGGAGATTGTAGAGTGCTACAGGGTGGACAGGGACATATTACAAGAACTATGTGAGCTATGCTGCCCTCAACTCAGAGCCAGAGCCAAACACGGGGAACCCATCCTATTGGAAACTAAGGTATGTGTAGCCCTTATAATATTAGCTACTGGTACTTTTCAAAGATCAGATGGGGATGTAATGGGTGTGTCACAGGCATCAGCATCCAGGGACCTCCACCAGTTTCTGGATGCTATGCTCATACATGCCAGTGAGCACATATGTTTTGCCCATGCTTCTGAGGAGAGGGCCAACAATATGCAAAAGTTCTGCCCGGCAGCATACTACCCTGAAAGTGTCTATATTACAACACTGAAGCTTTATAATTATATTGACCATTATATTGGTCAAAAAAAAATATTAACCATTTTTTCTTATATATACATTATATTTGGTTTGCTATGTTGAAATTATTGTTGCCTACTTAGTTGCTTTGTTTGTAAAACTTGTATTACCATTGTTTGGCCTCTACTGAAAATGGACATATATCCAGCTAGACTAGCCCGGTCAACAAATGTAAAATAAATAAATAAATAAATAAAATAAAATTTAGTTAATCGAATAACTAAAGCTCAATCTTGTAATACTGACAGCTAAAATTGTTGAACAGCTGATTTTCGGCCCCAAAGCTTGGACTGTACCACAAAAGGAGGGGGAGTATCAATATTCGTCAAAGATACCCACACCTCCAGGTTGGTGGCACAGCACAAAGCATCAGAGACTATCCATGTGCAACTAACAGTGGGTAAAACTGCCTTCCAGTTTATAGCCTGCTACAGACCACCCTCCCAAACCCAGGAACCCCACTCGGCCTTCCTGAGAACACTGGAAAATATGAAGGTCCCTCCAAACACCATTATATTGGGCGACTTCAACTACCCAAACATAGACTGGGAGCATTACTCTAGCTCCAACACCCTAGCCCAAAGGTTCCTAGAATTTATAAACTCAAATGCTATGGAACAACTTGTTACCACTCCCACAAGAGGGGAAAACATACTGGACCTGATCATCACCAACATGGGGACTCTATGCTCCAGACCAGAAGTGTATCCCTCACTGGTAAGATCAGACCATAAACTAATCTCGCTGGATATTCACATCCCGACTCCACCCCCTGCCCTGAAAACCACAGTGAAAAACTTCTCTAAAGCAAATTTCACACTCCTCAAAACCGAGGTGGAATCCTTCAAAGCCCCGGCCTGTGGAAAATCCCAGACCGCAGAATCCTTTATAAATGCATTCTATGAACACCTTCAGGAATGCATGGATCATGCAATCCCAAATAAAACCAAGACCCAATCCTCCAAAGGCAGACGTCCTGTCTGGTGGACCCCAGCCATAAGCAAACTATACAATTGAAGGAGGAAGCTACTACATGATAGAGCAAAATCCCAAAAAGGGAAGGCATCTCTGATCAATATTAGCAAAAAACTACGGGCACTCATAAAATCGTCTAAGGCCAGCTTTGAGAGAAAAATTGCACAGGACACTAAGGATAATCATAAGGCTTTCTTTAGTTATGTTAGGAACCTGGGTGGGAATTCCCAGATATGCTCAGAATTAGTCCAAAATGACAAAAAATACACCGAACCCACAGACATTGCCAACATCCTAGCTGACAGTTTCAGCGCAAACTCCTCCCCCTCCCCACCAAAAGGGCAAATATTTATCCCAGCAGAGTGCTGCCCCCCTGACATCTCAGATGCTCAGGTAAGAGCTGCCTCTCCAAAGCAAAAAACACAGCATCAATGGGACCAGACGGTGTCCCGGGCTGCATCCTACATGAACTCCAAGAAGAGCTAAACCCAAACATAAAACTACTGTTCAATCTTAGCCTTACTACAGGATATGTACCCAAAGAGTGGCGTACAGCAACAGTGGTCCCTCTCCACAAAGGTGGTGCCTCAATGGATCCTGGAAACTATCGCCCCATAAGCCTGACTAGCTTAGTCTGCAAAGCTATGGAAAGGATCATCATGGACCTCATAAATAAAGATATTGGGGACCTACAGACACTGGATCCTACCCAGTTCAGCTTTGTTAAGGGCAGATCCTGCCTCTTAAACCTGGTTGATTTCTTTAAAACAGTCACCAAGGCCATTGACGAAGGGAAGGTGGTCCACACAGCCTACCTGGACCTCGCAAAAGCCTTCGATACAATACCCCACTGGCATTATAGATAAGCTCACCAGCTTAAATATAAACCCTATGTCACTAGATGGGTTGCAAACTGGCTCAAGGACAGAACCCACATGGTTAGAATTGCTGGAGCCATGTCAGACTCCAAACCAGTTACAAGTGGTGTCCCACAAGGCTCAGTCCTGGGACCTCTCTTGTTCGGTATATATTTCTCGGAGGTACAGGCCAACACGGAAGGACTGTGGCTGACTAAGTTCGCAGATGACTGCAAACTGGGCGCCATAATCGACTCTCCAACTGACACAAGCATCCTCCAAAAGGGCCTCATAAAAACAGACAACTGGTGCCAGAGCCATGGCCTCAAGCTAAATGCCAAAAAGTGTGTAGTCATCCTTGGCTTGGCAAAACAGTGCTCACAAATTACCACATAGGTGGTAATCCATTAACAGAAGAAGTAATTAGGGACCTGGGGACCCAAGTTGATAGCAATCTCTCATTTGACAACCACGTGGTTAGAAAAACATTTTATATAGCCCACCTAATCATGAAGGATTCACATCTAGATCAGGGAGTCATCGTGCCTCTTTACTCATCCCTCATCAGGCCCATAATTGAGTACAATGCTCCTTTCGGGATATACCTTATCAGACATCTGCAGCAACTGGAAAGACCCCAAAAGTACCTCACCAAGAGGATCATAGGGCTCAAACAGATGTCATATGCTGCTCGGTTAAAGAAACTCCAGCTGTACTCAGTGGCATACGGCCTGCTCAGAGGCGATCTGTGCCTGACGTATAAAGCCATGTCCAACCCAGAATTAATGGACATGCTGCACCTCAGAAAATCCTAATCCCATCGAGTTACGTGCTCGAGAGACTTGAACCACAGCACTGAAATAAATAGGATATGCTGGAGGGACAGATTCATAACCCAGAGGCTCCCTTCACTCTGGAATAAAATCCCAGTCCAGGTTAGGCAGAGTCCCTCATTGACTCTCTTCAAGAGGAATCTTGATGAGTGGATGGGAGATCGTAGGTTTACCCCGGGTATCACTTCTGTGTCACTGTTAGACAGAGGCACAGTATACTAACCTCGAAAAAGGGCATAGCAAAATTAATTTAAAATGGGTGGTGAAAGCCAAACACACTCTGGCTAGGCTTATAAATGCCCTAGGGCAGATAGCCTGGTATGAATCTATGAACCTATGAACCAAGGGAAACACTTGCCTTGGCTAAATCAAAAAAAAAAAAAACTTTACATCCGAAATCACCCACACCCCCCTACCTAAATATACCAACTCCGAGATTGCTCCAAATTGGAGAAATGGGCATACTCCACATAACAGCCAAGGGAAGTGTTTCCCTGGGTTAAATCAGCCGTTCGACAATTTACGGCTTTGATATTACAAATTCAAGCTTTACTTATTCGATTAATTAAAGCTTCACTCTTGTAATATAGAACCACCCCGAAGTAGTGGGTGCCATAGACTGCACTCATGTACACATTAAGGCATCACCTGGTGAGCAGGGTAGAATCTACATTAACTGCAAGGGATACCACTCCATTAACTGCCAAGTTGTGT
Organism: Protopterus annectens; assembly: GCF_019279795.1. NCBI lineage: Eukaryota > Metazoa > Chordata > Ceratodontiformes > Protopteridae > Protopterus > Protopterus annectens. Next base: position 162,359,052 of record NC_056750.1, on the reverse strand, counting down.
GTAATGCCCAGGGAATACTCTTGAATGTGTATTCTGACAACCCTAGCACTTATCATGACTCTCATATCTGGCACACATCACAGCTGTAAAGATGTTTGCTAGGGGAGACATCCCACAGGGCCATTTACCCAGATCCATGGGTGATGACAACCATCAGAAGTGCACACTCTACTACAGAAGAACCCAATAATGAGGCACATGCTCAAACTAGAAGCATCATAGAGTGTGTTTGTGCTTCTGAAGTCATGGTTCCAGTGCCTGGATATATCTGGTGGAGCCATACAGTATAATACGCACACGTGTACACAGGTATTCACAATATGTGCTATGCTCCATGATCTGATCCTGCAGAAACAGCTACAGCAGCATCAGCAAGGGGAAGGGCCACACATCCCCCTACCAGTGTCTAGGTCACCACAGCCCCAGAAAGAGGAGGACTCGGACAAGGAACCACCAGTTGCTGTCCCTGTTAGGCAGATGTAGGCATGCTCAGTATGCCCTTGCTTTGACTAAGAGACAATGCATACCACTTTCACTGACCACCTAAGGATGTACCTTTCTCCTGCTGACATACATATATAGATTCATAGGTTCATAGGTAGGTATTAGGCTATTGGCCCTAGGACCTATATATAATCCCAGCTAAAAAGGTATCCTGGCTTTTGCCACTCAAGAAAATTATTTTCCTGTGCCCCTGTCCAGCAGAGCCACAGAGGTGATCCCCAGGGAGAATTTCCTATTTATCAATCAAGATTTTTCTTAAAGAGTGCTAATGAGGAGCTTTGTTTGATATAGATAGGTAGTTTGTTCCAGAGTATAGGAAGTCTCTGGGAGAGGAATCTATCCCTCCAGCATGTTCTGTTTATTGTGGTGACAAGGTTTAGGTCCCTAGAGCATGTAGCTCAGAGGGATTGGGATTTCTTTAAGTGGAACATGTCCAACAGATCTGGGTTTGACATAGCTTTGTATGTTAGGCAGAGGTTGCCTCTAAGTAGGCGATATGCAATGGAGTAAAGCTGGAGTTTTTTTAGACAGTCTGTGTAGGGCATCTGTTTGAGGCTAGTAATCTTCTTTGTGAGGTTTTTCTGCAGCCTTTCCAGTTGTTGTAGATGTCTTGTGAGGTACATACCAAAAGGGGCGTTGTACTCTATAATGGGTCTAATGAGTGACGAGTAGAGGGGAACAATGACCTCTTTTTTCCTGGATGAGAAACCTTTTGTGATGAGGTGTGCCATGTAGAAGGATTTTCTGACTACTGTGACAATGTGATTATCAAAGGAGAGACTTCTATTCACCTGTGTCCCAAGGTCTCTTATCACACTTTCGGTGTTAAGTAGACTACCATCTATGTGGTAGCTCATGGGTACAGAGTTTTTACCAAAGGGGATGACAATGCACTTTTTGACATTGAGCTTGAGGCCATGGCTTTGACACCAGGCATCTGTCTCAGTGAGGCCCATTTGTAGGATGTCCACATCGTTAGGAGTTTCAGTTATGGCTCCTAGTTTGCAGTCATCTGCAAACTTCATTAGCCAGAGACCTTCTGCGTTAGCCTGTACTTCAGAAAAGTAGATACCAAACAGGAGAGGACCCAGGACTAAACCCTGTGCTACTCCACTTTTTACGGTTCTGAAGTTGGATTTGGAGTCTGCTACTTTCACATATAAATTTGATGCCGGGCAACTCACACAACCTTTACCTACCCATGTATTTGTTGTGTACTGCTTGCATCAGACAGAGTCAGCCTTGAAGTAAAGGTGTATCAACTGCTGCATTTGCAGGTAAGTAGCAAGTAAAATAAAAGAACTAGCTAACACAGCACCGTATAATACACTTGTTTAATTTTAAAAATAAAAACAGTAAAAAGTATATAACAGATGAGTGCTTTCACACCAAAGGTGTTTTATCAGATCTAAAAACAAACAAGCGGTGCTTAAATACAGTAAGAAAAGTTCAAAATCACCTGGTCAAGTCACGTGACCTCAGTGAGGGTTTTAAAGGTATATGCTCATTTAATCTTTTCCCTTTTTGAGATTGTAAAATTGACATCTATTTAACTTCTAAGCATTCTGTTTTTGTTTTAATATCACCTCCTTTGGCTCCTACATTCAATAATTCCAAAACTAAAAACTTACAAGAGTGATCAATGCCAGTTTTAATATGCCTATATAAGCTATTCATAGGTTCATAAGTTCATAGTTTCATACTAGGCTATCTGCCCTAGGGCATTTATAAGCCTAGCCAGAATGTGTTTGGTTTTCACCACCCATTTTAAATTTATTTTGCTATGCCCTTTTTTGAGGTTAGTATACTGTGCCTCTGTCTAACAGTGACACAGAAGTGATAGATCTCCCATCCACTCATCAAGATTTCTCTTGAAGAGAGTCAATGAGGGACTCTTCCTAACCTGGACTGGGATTTTATTCCAGAGTGAAGGGAGCCTCTGGGTTATGAATCTGTCCCTCCAGCATGTCCTATTTATTTCAGTGCTGAGGTTCAAGTCTCCGATGGGATTTGGATTTTCTGAGGTGCAGCATGTCCATTAATTCCGGGTTGGACATGGCTTTATACGTCAGGCACACATCCGCTTATTTAATATGTGTTCCCTGATATGATTCTTCAGCATTCGATTTGTTTTACCAACATAGTAACATCCACATTGATCACAAGCAGCCAATTAGATCAGGTTGCTACTAGTACAGTTGGCATAGAAGTTGAATTTAAAATTACAACCAGTAACAGGTTATAGAAAGATATCATCAGTTTGAGTGTACTTACACGTTACATAATCTTCATGGATGTGTCCCTTTCCTAACTGAGATACAGGGTCTGTTGCTAACTAGAGGTTTGTAGCAAGCAGTTTCTTAATGGAACTATTATTCCTATAACAAAAGTGTGGAACTTCACCAAGGAAATCCCTGCATCTGGCATCAATAGTCAAAATATGTCAGTACTTCCTAATGATATCACAAATAGGTTGAATGTATTTGAACAGGTAACACATTCTAAAAACATTTCTGTTATTATTCTGTCTTACCACAGTGTCAGCACTATAGTTAGAAAAGTATGGTCTAGCTGAATCATTTCTATGTGACAGTACCTCATCACACACCATCCCTATCTCATGTTCAGAGTACCGTGTAGAACGAAAGTCCTCATTCAGGGTATCAAAGGAGGTAAGCATATGTGAAGATATGTGAAGGCTGCCAGCCTAGCTAGATAGAATTTTGTAGATAATTCTTTCATTTGTAAATATTAATATAAGCCACAGGCTTGTTCTCTTAAATGTGAAAAGACTGTATTGGATGTTGAACTGCAAAAATGTAAGAACAGTGCACGCTGCTGTAAGAAAGCTGATAAGTCAAGCGTTTTATGACTGTTTTGATCTCAGGACTCAGAGCCATGGTGTCTGAACCAGCAGATTATTTCTATTGTTTTGAGATCAGAGTTAATTGCTAGATTTTGCATATATAATGCCTTTACTGTGGTTTCCTGACCAAGTGCAAGCTTACTAAGAAATGTAAATGTAGAATTTCTGTTAACTTGGGAAACCTGAGAATTGTTAAGAATTATGTAATCTAAAATGGGTCAGCAGGATGTATTATCAATTTAAAGGACTTTCTCAGAGACAGAGAGAGATCATTTTACATTTGTCTTCAAAACTGACCACTCACCAGCACTTGCTTTGCTCTGTCTGTATGTAAGTAGGATCTTAGACTTTAGTGTCTCTCCTAGAAATAGAAAATTGTAAGTTTAGTTCAGCTATTTTCTATATTTATGTCAGACTATTCTAGAGTATTATTTTAAGCATTTTCCTGTGATCTCTGAACTCTTGACTAGCACTGTGTTGAATTGTGAAGATTCGTCTTGTGTTTTTATTATTTATTAAATGTTTTTAAACTTTTCGACTGTGGCTGTCTTGTGTAGAAGTAATTTAAGCTCTAGAGTACATTGCATGTATATAGTGATAATGTACAAAGCCACTCCAAATAAGCCTTGCTGCTCAGTCACACATCATTTGGATAATAATATTGCACAGTAATAATTGGACACCCTTTGGTAAGGGCCTTTTTTGTAGCTGATAAGTAAAGGCCCTGGTGGCAGTGATTACTACCTAATAGCCTGGACAGAAGGGGCACAGCTAGGGAACCTGTGCCAGCCTTCCCCAGAGGTATCTGTGTGGTTGTATATAAATCATATCTCAAAGTATGTGTATGTGTGTGTGTGTGTGTGTGTGTGTGTGTGTGTGTGTGTGTGTGTGTGTGTGTGTGTGTGTGTGTGTGTGTGTGTGTGTGTCAGCTACTTGGGCAGGGACATGAGGCACTAATTGGACAAAGAAAGTGCTAGGAGGACTTGGCTTGGGACCTTGGCTAAGGACCCTACTCTATAGCTGTGCCAGTGGGGAGTCATCTTGGGGATCTGGAAAGAAATGGAGAAATCAGTCCCAGACTGAATGTGATCTCTGTGTGCTCTTACGGGAAATTGTACTTTACTGTTTTGTTATCTTTCCCAATGCAGATGGGACACCCCTCACTGATGTTAGTGGTGAGGATTAAGGCACCTTGATTACTGGACCAGTTCATGGGCATCACATATTAATTGTTTGGCAGTGGTGAGATATCCACACCACATATTAATTGGTTGGCAATTGGCTTGTAGTGGTGTAGATAGTGAATTCCTGTAGTTTGTGTACATTGATCACTGAAGTTGTTTTTGTACTCTAAATCAGCCATGCAGTGAATATTCAGAGTTCAGATCACAACTGTTTTATTTCTTTTGTTAGCTTAGTTAGTCAGGAAGAGCAGGCAAGCATGTCAGCAAAGGAGTATGGCAAGCTGTCAAGGAGTCAGTTGGCTGAGATGTGCCAGGGTAAGGGACTGCTGCATGGAAACCTGACTAAGGCAGACACAATTGCAGCTTTGGTCACAGCTGCATCAGAAAACAGTAATAAGGAGGGTGATCAGACTGGCTGTGGAGGTGCACAACACTCAGAGAATGGACAGCTCAACCTTTCTGCAGAGGACTTAAAAATCCATCTGGAGACATTTACAGGCTGAGGAGATTGAGAAACTGCTATGCCTGGAAGCTGAGGAGAAGAAAAGGCAGAGGCAGCATGAAAAGGAGATGCTTACTCTTCGCCAGACTCATGGAGGTAACAGGGAAGAGAGTAACCAAACCCCAGAAGCACAAAAGGTCAGTAGATTTCTTCCACAGTTTACATAGGGGAATAATTTTGATAGTTTCATTCATATGATTGAGAGGGTATGAAAACAGTATGATGTTGACCAAAGGCTCTGGGTACGTTTCCTGACCCCCTTACTCCATGATAAAGCTGTAACTATTTTGTCCAAAATGTTTGATGTTGGCTGCTTTAATTATACTGCTGTTAAGAATTGTTTGTTAGACTTTTTTAAGCTAACACCTGAGACTTACAGGAAAAAGTTTCATGAACATAGATGCAAGACAGATGAAATTGTGTGTGAATATGTTGCTGAACTGAGCACTTATTTTCATAGGTGGGTGAGTGAATGTCAGGTCACCACTTTTGAAGGGCGGGCAGATCTTTTGGTGAGGGAACAAGCCCTTAGCACTTTTCTTGTGGACATGAGGATCTGGTTAGCTGATAGATAATGTGCTACATCAGAGGATTTGGAGAAAAAGGGAGACCTATACCTAGCAAGCAGGGCATCCCTGCACAGGAAAGGGACCCAAATTACTGCTCATGGGTCTAAAGGAACCCATGGTGGACAGCACAGACTGCCCCAACAGACTCTGTCAGTAGCAGGGAGGTACATGTCCAGGATTTAGGGTTAAATGTTTTGAATGCAACCAGTGGGACCATGTAGCATACAGATGTCTACGGAGGCAAGGTGGGGAACAAAAGGTGAGGGAGCCAGTAAGTGGGAAAGACAAAATGCCAATAGTAGGTTGTCTTGAGACAACAAGAGTACCAAACTACCACAAGAGTTTATATCCTATTGTAGTGAATTGCAAAGAGGTCATTGCTAAGAGAGACACATCCTCTGACGTAACCATTGTGAAGCCTGCAATGGTTACAGAGCAGCACTACTTGCCTGGACAGTCTACTCCATCAGAGCTTTAGGAGGGACCCCATTCCAAATACCTTTGGCTGGGGTGTCACCTTGATTGGGAGGGAGGAAAAGGAAAATAGCAAGTATGTGTCTTGATAGGGAATTATTTTGATAATGTAGTACTATGTGCTCATGCAGTTACACACAGTCAGGCTTGGAGACAAGCATGTGGATATGGTAGCCTGGGGGAGACCCAGACAGGCCACATACTTGCAGCCACAACTAGTGAGGTGGTTACTTCAGGAAGGAAAATACTCTGTAGCAGTGAGACTGAAGGTGAGCCACAGCTGATTGTGAGTACGGATGTTCTCTTGGACAAAGCGACTGCATAGGTAGAGGTGAGTAGTAGTACCCAGGCTGACAGTGAGACACCACTGTCAGAAGAGGCCAGGCTTCCTGTGGAAGGGGATCTGGGAAGGGTTACAAAGAGAGAGGTGAGACAGGCTCAACTCTCAGACCCTACATTGCAAGACTTGAGGCAGGTAGCTAGTGAGGCACCTGATTCTCAAGGGAAGAGGGAATCTGTATACTGGGACAAAGGGTTACTGTATATAAAGAGTGGACCCCTGAGGGAGGGCTAGATGGTGGGGAATACAGCAGTTGGTAGTACCTAGAGCCTACCATCTGGTGCTTCAAGCCATAGCCCATGATATTCCCTTTGAAGGTCATATGGGTATAAAACATATAAAGAAACATATTATGCAGAATTTTTATTGGTGTGGAATTTCTAAAGATGTAACAGGGTACTGCAGGACCTGTGAGCAGAGCCAAACATTAGGCAAGATAGGACACAAGGTGACAGCTCCTTTGATGACTTTGCATATGATTGAGGAGTCATTTCAGAGTGTAGCTATGGATATTGTGAGGCCTCTAAGTACCCCAAGTTCCACAGGGAAAAAGTATATCCCAGTGGTAGTAGATTATGCTACAAGATACCCTGAAGCAGTGACTTTGTCCTCCATTGAGGCAGAAAATGTGCCAAATGCTTTGTTAGAGATTTTCAGCAGGATAGGTTTCCCAAAAGAAATACTGACTGACAGGGCTGCCAATTTCATGTCAGACCTGCTGCCTTGTAAGTGGAAGTACTGTGGGGTGAAGCACCTGAAAACCACCCCTCTCATCCTCGGACTAATGGTCTTGTTCAGAGGTTAAACTCTACAATCAAGTCCATGCTAAGGGCATTTGCAGACCAGTTTAAGAGGGAGTGGGACAAATATTTGTCCCATCTGTTTTTTGCTTATGGAGAGGTTCCCCAGGAATCCACAGGTTTTCACCCTTTGAGTTTCTGTATGAGCGTAAGGTTAGGGGACCTCTAGATTTAATTTGTGATGAGTGGGAAGGTGAGTGTGAATCTCACAAGGAGTCTGTGTTGGCATATGTTCTAAACCTCAGGACAAGGCTCAGGGAACTCATGGGCTTGGCCCAGGAGAACCTGGCAAAAGCCCAACAGCAGAAAAAGGTCTGGTATGACAGGAATGCTCAAGCTAGAGAGTATGCTGTAGGGCAGCAGGTAATGGTTCTCATTCCTCTCAGACACAACAAGCTTCAAGCAGCCTGGGAGGGACCCTATAAGGTGGTAAGAAAGGTAAGTGATGTTAACTACATGGTATTACTGCTAAGCAGGAGGCAGGGGCACAAATTGTACCATGTTAACATGATGAAACATTTCCATTATAGGGAGGCCCTTGTGCTGAGTATTTGCAGTGGACTGCAGAAAGAGTCTGAGGGAGATCTGATGACCTTGGTGGAAGGGGTAGCAATGTCCCAGCTGCTATCTCCTACCCAGGTTCAAGAAATCTGAGCAGTGCTACAGGAGTTTGTGGACATGTTCACTGGGAAACCAGAGTGCACCCACCTGGTACAGCACCAGGTGGATACAGGACACCAAAGGCCTATTAGGCAGGCCCCTTATAGGGTGCCTGAGAGAGTCAAACAGACTCTGAGGGAGGAGATACAGGAAATGGTGGAACTAGGGGTAATTCAAGAGTTCAACAATCCCTGGGCCTCCCCAGTGGTGCTGGTGCCAAAGAATGATGGCAGCACCAGGTTCTGTGTGGACTACAGAAAATTACATAGTCACACAGAGTCAGATGCTTACCCCATACCTAGGACAGATGAGGCCCTAGAGCAGCTGGCCAGGGTTAAGTATCTTACAACTATTGATTTTACCAAGGATTACTGGCAGGTGCCTTTGATTCCCAGTGCTAGAGAGAGGCCAGCCTTTGTGACTCCTTTTGGCTTGTATGAGTTCACAAAGATGCCTTTTGGGATGAAAAATGCCACAACGACTTTCCAGAGGCTGGTAGATCATATCCTAGCTAGAGCAGGAGGGGTTTGCCCTTGCTTACCTTGATGATACTTTCATCTACAGCCATTCCTTGCAAGAGCACCTTCAACATGTCAGGGAGGTACTGGGCAGACTAGAGAAGGCAGGGTTGACCATTAAAAGCAGAAAATGTCAGGTGGGTATGGCAGAGGTCTCTTACCTGGGACATAGAGTGGGGAGTGGTAAGATCAGGCCAGAACCTACCAAAGTACACTAACACCAGTGAGGGGCGTCCACAGCATATTCTCATCATTTCTATTCAGTCTTGCATGTCTATAAAATTGCCTTTTTAGCACATTACAATTTACATGCTTAGGATGCATGCTCTGGTAGTTCTATTTCCTGATTTGCAGTTAAGTCCTCAACCTAGAGTGTATTCTTTAATAATACTATGACATATCCTTGTATTCCTTAACTTGGTACTGTAAGCAAGTAAATAGTGGTGGATTTGTACAGAAAGTACCGTAACATATGACTACAGACCATAATTTTACTAATATGTGTCCAATTGTAATTAGTAGGCCTCAGCCATGACACATTCACATAGTCATACCTCTACAGAATTCTGATGTTCACTGCATGGCCTCAGTTTATAACCATACCTTTGTACTGGTAAATCATTCAAGAAAGAAGTTAGAAAGTGAGGATACACATTACAGTTTCTGACGTCAGACTTGTTTGTGTCATAACCGTAATATGCTTTGCTCCCCCACCCCCAAAAGAGGAGTGTACCCTTGTTCCTGCCATAACAGTAACTCAACTATGCTACTTCGAAAACAACAGTATACGTGTGTTTGTGGCAGAGTTAATATTCTGTCACATTTTAAGGTCAATTATATAGAATGGCTTACACCTTGCATGTATTGGGTAACTGATGAATGACCAGGAAACACAGAAATGTAAGAAAGAGCTGTATATTTTGTAAGCATAATCATGACACTATACTAACTGTTCTATGTCCAAATATAATAAAGAGAATTAAATGTGCAAAATACAGCTGATGGTTTGATAGCAGTGCACATTCTTACACAGTTCATTGTGTGATGAATGACCCAGTTCTCTGCTGCTAAGCTGTGTGGCAAAGAGGGAAGGCATCAATCCTGTTTTCTGAAGCTGTATTTGTGTGAGGATTCCATTCCTGACATATGTAGGAATTTGAGATGTGTCATATTAATTGGTATTGTGCTTTCACAGACTTTGATTGTGTGTCCCTTAGTTTTACAATTTTCCTCTTTGTCTTCTTTTAATTCCACATTTGCAAAATGCACCATGTCCAGAAAACATTTTTGAGAAGCTTATCTAGTTTGAATGAAGTGCAACACTGCATAAACAGGGAAAAAACAGATTACAGAGAAGCAGACTGCCAACAACAGAACATGGACACATTCAATTATTGCTCTTAGCTATTGGGAAAACCCAGCTTGGAGGACAGATGGAACTGGGCTATACTAGCAGGTATATATTAAATAATAAGTCTCAGATGTTAGCAATGCAGATCATGTTTGCACACTGCTTACATATGTGTAAACAGGTCTTTCTCACATGCATGTATACTTTGTTAACCATCTCACAAATCCAATGAATGTTGTTCTATCTTATATATATATATATATATATATATATATATATATATATATATGTGTGCGTGTGTGTGTGTGTGTGTGTGTGTGTGTGTGTGTGTGTATAGATAAAGTTTATTATCATATACTCGTGGCTGACTCGGTTGAACCACTTTGTACAAAACCCAAACCTCAAACACTGACAATGTCGAACTCCTATATTGCGAAAGTACAAATCTGACCCCTATCTCATCCCACATTAACGCTTATCCCTAGATCACATTCAATTTGTAATTTGGCAATAAAGGAGTTTGGCAATGTCAGTTTTTGCAGACATGAGTCGATGATACAGCCATTTGACCAAGTCAGCCGTGAGTATATGATAGTAAATCATATGATATTTTCTTACTGATGTTTATTTCTCAGTTCCTTTGTCTGACATGATGTGGAAACATTGTAAACTAAGGGCATAATATATGTCATATATTTACACTCCATCCATTTGTTTCAGCACCACCAACCAGCCCAACATGCACTCCATCCCTGGAGTCTCCTTACTTTTTCCCACACATATATCAACCACAATAAAAAATGTAATATATAATGTTGTATGCTCCCTCATTGACAGTGCCACTTGGGGTGCTCACAGGCTTGCTCTGCCAAACTCAAACAGCCATATATGCTCAATAAGGGTACTTGTGCTGTTATACAGCTAGGCTTCTAAACAGCCTACTGTTATTAGGCTACTAGCCTCAGATGACACTAAGAAGTGATGGGTCTATGCAGACCTCCCAAGCTGTTGTTCCCCACATGGCCTGCTGATGTCATCTCCTATCAGTTCACCTGAAGTCTTATATAAATTAGACTTGTGCAGTGGTGCTTGCATTAAGTACTGTCTTCTGTAGTTTGTGCACTTAGGTAGGGGTTCAGTTTTCATGAAAAAGACTGTGTGTGTGTGTGTGCGTGTGTGTGTGTGTGTGTGTGTGTCCAGACATAAGAGTGGAAGTGTGCATCTCACAGTTACTTCTGTAATGGCATGGTTTTCCAGTGTTTTGGTGCATGCGCAAGCATCCATTTCATGCAGGCTTTCCAACCTCTTGTCTCCCACATGGCCTGATGATATCATCTACTATAAGTTTGCCTTAGTCTTGTTGAGATCAGACTTGTGATTTGGTGCATGTATTAAGAGCTGTGTTCTGCAGACTGTGTACTTAGATAAGTATGGGCTCTATTCTCACTGCAGTCAACTGTGTATATGTGTGTCCAAACAGAACAGCAGAAGTATATATCCTTGAGTTATATCTCCAATGGTATGGTTTTCCAATGTTTTGGTGCTTGCACAAGCATTCATTTCATGGATGCCTCCAAGGTCTTGTCTCCCACATGGTTGAATGATGTCATCTACTATATGTTCACCTGCAATCTTGTTCAAATCAGACTTGTGCCATGGTGCATGTGTTAAGTGCTGTGTTCTGTATTCTGTGTACTTAGATAGGTAGGGATTCTACTCTCACTGCAGTCAACTGGGTGTGGATGATATGCGTATGAGCTGTTGCTGGATATTAGACAGGGTGTTTTACAGCAGCCTATGGAACACTGTTCTATGCACATACATCACACCATTGTTCTTAGGCACTGTATTATGAAGTGAAAGCTGTGTGGTATGTCCAGCTGCTGCTTTTACTTATGTAAGAAAAATGAAAGTTCTGTTGTTTTATTTTGTTGCTATGATTAATTTTGAAAAATATTGTACTGCTTTTGACTATGTTACCTATGTAATGTAATGAACAAACAAACTGGCATTTCTTGCTTATATTCTGTTGCAGTTTTGTTGGCCGCACTTTACACTGAATTTAGACTGGCTAAATCCAGTTCTGTTTCTCTACTAAGTAAACATCATGGCACCTGCTTTTGGAGAAAATCCCCCTGAATCCTTGTGGCTGGAGTGTACAGTAGGACTATCTATTTGAAGGTTACTGTTTCTGGTCTCAGTTTGAGCTTTAACAGTTTCATTGTCTTAGCTGCTCTGCTGTTGTTTGCATGCAGAGAGCTTAACTCTTCGTGATTATACATGCATAAATGCCAATACACTTATTTTCCATTAAAATTGGCCAATGCTATCTAGCAGAGCAGATCTTCAAAATCTCAACATAGCTGTCAGAAGTTCAGTTAAACCAGCAGCAATTTTGCATCTTACCTATCAATAACAGATCTATAGATCTCTCTTTGTATAGACCTTCTACTGTACATCACATAGGTTAGAGGTTAGCCCCCCTAAAATAGCACCATATCACATACCCCCATCCTTTTCTCATTCTCTGTGAAGATACCAAGTTCAAACCTCTCATTATGATCCATCATTTTCCCGCTTTTTCTCCTGCTAGCCTAGTTTTCATGTGTTTTTTTTTCTCTCAGTGCAGATAATGCCTCATGTACACTGACAAGCCTGTACTTCTAAATCACTGAAGTACCATCATGTGCAGAGGTACTCTTTAGAAACCTACCTAAACAGCAGAGACATCCAAAACACAAACATGTTACACCTAACACTACACCCAAAGCAGACAATACAAATAAAAAAGTAGCACCAGTGTCTCACCAAATAAGTGCTTAAGGCAATGATCATCTGTTCCAAATGTTTGCCTTATAGTTGATTGTATAGTGAGACATACAGACTCCCCACCCACCAGCTTAAACAAGGAGACGTTTAGGGTCAGCTGTGTGGCACAGGTAGTTGTCACATCACACATGCAATCAAGTCTCCCCACACCAAGTCCTACTATTAATCCATCATAGTCAGTGTTGGTATGGACAACTTGAGATGTACCTCTATGGAATATATGGAGACAGACATGATTTCACTCTCTAAATATGTGTCCCAGGCAGGTATGTCCTTATGTTTTATGAGCATTATAACCTCGCCTAGGATGATACAACAATATAAAGAACAAATGATTTACTGAAATTGGTTAAGTTTCTGGTGTCATTCTAATGAGATCCAGATCCTATCATAGTGGGATAACATTGTGGGTAGACTACACTAATTTGCAAGACACAGATGTCACCTGGCACCTCTAGGCTTTTCTTTGCTGGCTAAGACACTTGCCTCCACCATAATATCTTTATTAGGCAAGGTCACAAAGACAGATTTTTCAATGTGAAAATGTAGAAATCCAACAAAGTAAGGGTCATGCTGCTAAACCATAGGAGTTCATATCTTAAACTGCACTCTCTGTAAGCACTCTTCTCACTGAAAGATATTAACATCTGTGCAGTCACAGAAACCTGATTCAAGGCTGCATTAAGTACACTGATTTTGCAAGGCTACAGCACCTTCCACACATTCAGACAGCAAACTGAAATTGTGTGAACCACAGGAGGTATAGTATCTATCATCTTTGAAGATATGTATTCCTCTAGACTGGTTAGACAAGATAAGTCTATGGAGTTAATGCAAGTCCAGTTTACTGTGGCTAAGAAACCCCTTCGTGTTATTGCTAGTTATATGTACCCTTCCATGAACAAGAAAGCCCAGACAGCCTATTTATAACTACTTGGAACAATTAAAGTAGAACAAAACAACCTACTCAGGGGTGATTTCAACTATACCTCCATTAACTTTGAAATGTATAGGAGATCACTTGCACAATACTTCCTGGACTTTGGTAACTCATATGCCATGGAGCAAAGACTGCACCATCCCACAAGGGTTTCTAATATTCTAGATCTGGTCCTCATAAATATCACTGACCAAAGCAATGCCTCATGTGTAGGTCCTTCTCAGTTTAAATCCAACCATGAAGCAGCCTTTTTAGAATTAGCAATAGGTACAGAACTACAAAAATGAGAAGTCAGGTGAAAATACATCTTCCAAGGTAACTACACCCTCTTAAGGGATGGTATAATCCACATCCAAACTTCAGTTTCCACAGAGGACATTGACAGCTATAGTAAGGTATACCCTGATGCCCTGTAAAAACATCTACACAAATGTATCGAAACAGACATACCTGATAATCTCAAAGAAAGATCCTCATGAAAATACAAACCAAACTGATGGATGTCTGATATTACTTGATTATAAAGTAATCCTACAAAGCTGCTGTTTACAAATCGAAAAGAGGGAATCCCAAACTGAAAGATGACCCTCCCCAGCCCAAACAAGCCAACAAGACAGCTTGTAAAATCCTCATAGAGAAGCTATGGGAAATATTTGGAAACCATAGCCAAGGATAACCATATGGCTTTCTTCTGCTATACCTGCATCCTGAAATATAGAATTCAGATGTGTGCTGAACTAATTGTGGATGGTGTGAAGATATGTGAAGGCTGCCAGCCTAGCCAGATAGAATTTTGGAGATAATTCTGTCATCTGTAAATATTAATGTAACAACAGTACACTTTGCTGGCAGAAAGCTGACCAAGTAAAACATTTTATGACCCTTTGATCTAAAGTCGGCTCCAGCCCGTCTAGATAAAGACATTTTTTCTTTTGTTTTAACCAAGAGTTAAATTGCTAGATTTAAACATGCAAATATATTTTTATTCGTCTGCTTCTTGACCAGCTGCAAGATAACACAAGGAGATGTTAAGAATATAAATGCAGTTTCTGTTAGCCTGGGAACTCAGGGAAGTGTTAAGAATGATGTAATGGGAAGCAGGAATGTGATTTTAAAAACAGAGAGAATCAGAAGACATTATGCATTTTAGTCTTGACCATCCAAATCATCAGCACTCTGCCTGTTCTATGTGTAAGTTATCTTAGACTTTTATTTTCTCTTAGAAATAGCTAGAAACTGGAAAGATTAGACTGTTTTTTTCTATGATGTCAGAACTGTACTACTGAATTATTTTGAGTATTTCTCTGTGACCTCTGAACTCTTGACTAGCACTGTGTCGTTGTTGTGTCTTATAGTATAAGGAGATGAGATGTATGGCAAAGAGAGAGGTGGTGAAGGCTAAGAATAAGGCATATGAAGAGTTGTATGAAAGGTTGGACACTAAGGAGGGAGAAAAGGACTTGTACCAAATGGCTAGACAGAGGGACCAAGCTAGGAAAGATGTGTAGCAGGTAAAGGTGATAAAGGATAATGAGGGAAACATACTCACCAGCGAGGAGAGTGTGTTGAGGAGATGGAAAGAGTACTTTGAGGGGTTGATGAATGAAGAGAATGAGAGGGAGAGAAGGTTGGATGATGTAGGGATAGTAAATCATGAAGTACAATGGATTAGCAAGGAGGAAGTAAGGATAGCTATGAAGAGAATGAAGAATGGAAAGGCTGTTGGCCCAGATGACATACCTGTGGAAACATGGATGGTTTAGGTGAAATGGCAGTAGAGTTTTTAACCAGATTGTTTAATGAAATCTTGGAAAGTGAGAGGATGCCTGAGGAGTGGAGAAAAAGTGTTTTGGTACCGATTTTTAAGAATAAGGGTGAAGTGCAGAGCTGTAGTAACTACAGAGGGATTAAATTGGATCAGTCACAGCATGAAATTATGGGAAAGAGTAGTGGAAGCAAGGTTAAGAAGGGATGATTAGTGATCAGCAGTATGGTTTCATGCCGGGAAAGAGCACTACAGATGCGATCTTTGCTCTGAGAGTGTTGATGGAGAAGTACAGAGAATGTCAGAAGGAGTTGCATTATGTTTTTGTAGACTTAGAGAAAGCATATGACAGGGTGCCTAGAGAGGAGTTGTGGTATTGTATGAGGAAGTCGGGAATGTCAGAAAAGTATGTATGAGTGGTACAGGATATGTACAAGGGTAGTGTGACAGAGGTGAGGTCTGCGGTGGGAGTGACGGATGCGTTTAAGGTGGGGGTGGGGTTACATCAAGGATCAGCCCTGAGCCCTTTCTTAGTTGCAATGGTGATGGACAGGTTGACAGACGAGATCAGACAGGAGTCCCTGTGGACTATGATGTTTGCAGATGACCTTGTGATCTGTAGTGAGAGTAGGGAACAGGTGGAGGAGAGATGGAGATATGCTCTAGAGAGAAGAGGAATGAAGGTCAGCAGGACTAAGACAGAATATATGTGTGTGAATGAGAGGGAGGATAGAGGAATGGTGAGGCTGCAAGGAGTAGAGGTGGCAAAGGTGGATGAGTTTAAATACTTGGGGTCAATAGTTCAGAGTAACGGTGAGTGTGGAAGAGAGATGAAGAAGAGAGTACAGGCAGGATGGAGTGGGTAGAGAAGAGTGTCAGGAGTGATTTGTGACAGACGAGTACCTGTAAGAGTGAAAAGGAAGGTCAACAAGAGGGTAGTGAGACTAGCTATGTTATATGGGCTGGAGACAGTGGCATTGACAAAAAGGCAGGAGCTTGAGCTGGATGTGGCAGAGTTAAAGATGTTAAGATTTGCACTGGGTGTGATGAGGGTGGACAGGATTAGGAATAAGTATATTAGAGGGTCAGCCCAGGTTGGAAGGTTTGGAGACAAAGCCAGAGAGGCACGATTACGTTGGTTTGGACATGTGCTGAGGAGGGTTGCTGAGTATATTGGGAAAAAGATGCTAAGGATGAAGCTACCAGGTAACAGGAAAAGAGGAAGGCCTAAGATAAGGTTTATGGATATGGTGAGAGAGGACAAGCAGGTGGTTGGTGTGACAGAGCAAGATGCAGAGGACAGGAAGAAATGGGAACAGGTGATCTGCTGTGGCGACCCCTAATGGGAACGGCCAAAAGAAGATGATGATGATGATTATTTAACTGTGGCGGTTTTGTGTAGAGATAACTTAAGCTCTAAGAGTACATTGCATGTATATAAGGATCCTGTATCAAGTCACTCTAATAAACCTTGACTGTTTAGTTATACTACCAAACTGGATAATAATATTGCACAGTAATAATTGGACACCCTTTTAAGGGCCTTTGGGTAGCTGATAAATATATTAGCTGGGTGGTGGTATTGATTACTACTGTATAGTCTGGGTAAAAGGGGCACAGCTGGAGAACCTGTGCCAGCCTTCCCCAGAAGTGTCTATGTGGTTGTATAAACTCTTATCTCAAAGTGTGTGTGTGTCAGCTACATGGGCAGGGACACAAAGCACTGGTTGGATAGACAGGGTTCTGGAGATTTTACCTTGTCAAGCTGGCTGAGATCTGGACCCTATTGCTTTGCCAGTGGAGAGTCTTATTGGGGACCTAGAGAGAAAGGTAGTGACCAGCCCTGGACTGACTGTGATCTCTGTGTGCTCTTAAGTGAAATTGCACTTTGCTGTGTGTATTTGTTATCCTTTCCTCCTATATGAGATGCCCTTCACTGGTTTTAGTGGTGAGGATTGAGGATCCTTGATTGCTGGGCCAGGGCACTTGCGTCACAGATGGTATTGCACACAGTGTCCCAATGTAAATTGAAAACCTGCTAGCAGGCAGGTTTGGCTAAAAATTAACTCCCCTACCCACCCGCAAGCGTACAACAAACCATGTTTTCAACATCACCTCCACCCTATCTCTACAAAGAGCAAGTAATCACTGCTCTCGCCAAGACTAAAAACACAGCTTCCATGGGACCAGATGGCATTCCAGCATGCTTTCTTAATGTTCTTAACCAGCAAACTGGTGCACTAGGCCACATCTACAATCACAGTCTGAGTACTGCCTTTGTCCACACAAATTTGAAATCAGTGACCATTTTCCCCCTCATCCACAAGGGTGGATCCGCAACATACATATGTACATATATCCCCTTAAGTTTAATCAGCCTCAACTGTAATGCAATGGAATGGATTTTCATGCATGTCAAATACAAGGACAGAGCTGACATCCAAACACTACATCTGTACCATCTTAGTTTTCTCAAGGTTAGGTTGTGCATGCTAAACCTGGTGGAATTAAAGAATGTGACCAGAGATATAGGATGTCTGCACAGCTTTGAGTTTGTCTATCTTGACTTGAACAAGACCTTCAATACAATCTCACATTTGTGCCTCAGTTAGAAAATAATCCAGGTGAATATTGAGTCCTATGTTGCCATGTGAGTTGCAAATAGGCTCACATACCAACAACACCATTCAAAGTGGGACAGTTCACCTCTAGCAGCAGACCTGTCATCCATGGGCTCCCACAAATGTCAGTGCTGTGCCCATTCTTGTTTGCCACATACTTCTCAGAAGTCCAGACCAAAAAAACCGATGGTTTATGGCTAATCAAGTTTGTGATTGACTGCAACTTAGATGCTATCACTGAATCCCCTAACAATGTCAGTGCTGTTCAAAAGGGGATTACACAGACTAATGACTGATGACAAATCTATGCTCTTACACTAACTTCAAATAAATGCATCATCATTTCCTTCAGTAGTAACAGTGTTCCTGCTTATTATAACATAACCCACAATACGCTAATCACCAATTCTGTATTGATAGAACTGGGAACACAACTAGACTGCAACACATCTACTGTAGTGAGGAAGGTTTTCTACATCTCACATCAGATTAGCAAAGGCATTGCAGCACTATCACACTAGGTTCTAAATCCCCTATCTTCATGGCATTGCAGCAGTATCACACTAGGTTCTAAATCCCCTATCTTCATGGCATTGCAGCACTATCACACTAGGTTCTAAATCCCCTATACTCATGGCATTGCAGCATTATCACACTAGGTTCTAAATCCCCTATCCTCATGGTATTGCAGCACTATCACACTAGGTTATAAATCCCCTATCCTCATGGTATTGCAGCACTATCACACTAGGTTCTAAATCCCCTATACTCATGGCATTGCAGCACTATCATACTAGGTTCTAAATCCCCTATACTCATGGCATTGCAGCACTATCACACTAGGTTCTAAATCCCCTATACTCATGGCATTGCAGCACTATCACACTAGGTTCTAAATCCCCTATACTCATGGCATTGCAGCACTATCACACTAGGTTCTAAATCCCCTATACTCATCCCTCCTCATGCCTGTTCTTGAATATAATGCTCCCTTTTGTATGTAGCATAACAGATACCTGCCAGAAACATGTCAGACCTCAGAGATTTCTAACTAATAAAAATCAGGGTGTCAAACATGTGTCTTATATAGACAGACTGAAGTGGCTGTCACTGTACTCAGTATCATATAGACTGCTTCAAGGCAACTTATGTATGCCTCACAGGGCAATCTCTGACTCAAATGTGATGAAAATACTGACCCTACATATGTCATATGGGACTAAATTTACCTGTTCCAGTGGCCCTCAATGTAGATTGACAAATATAGGACATGCTGGAGAGACAAATATATCTCCCATAGGTTGCCAGTCCTCTGGAATAGGCTTCAAAGCCATGTCAAGCAGAACACCTCCCTGACCTGTTTAAACACAGCCTGGATGACTTGATGTGAAACTGTTAATCTCTGCCCTGGATTGCCCCTGCTTCTCACCTGGACATGGGTAGCCTTGCTGAACAAATCTTGGCCATACATGATATATGTCATTGAATATTATATTGTGATTTAACGGCTAGTCTTCTAATCACCATCAGGTCAATAGCCTAGTAACATCCTATGCAGCTATGAACCTATGGTGAGGTACATGGAAGAAATACCACTATACTGTATTACTGTTTTAAAGAGATTTGACTACAGTGCTGACATACAATCCTGAGATCTGAATCTGATGTTGTGACTTATAATGTGCACCATAGGTTTGCAACAAAAATAATTACAGAAAAAGGTTCTACATTTAGGAGACTCATTTCAGTTTCTAACTTCACAACGTTTACAAGACCATCCACTATAAAGTAGCGAAATGGTGATGGTAGCTTCTGTATAACTGGCCAAGTACAATGTAACTGACAGGTTCAATTATCAGTTCAACACCACACATGCAAATCTAATAATCATGTATGTAGCTAGTCACCACATGCATTAGACACATAGCTTTAGTATCCCTGAATCCAAAAGATAGAAAACACAGATATGGCACAGTTATCATCACTTGCAAAGTGTGTGTGTCTGTAGGTGCTCTCAATGTGACATTGGTGTATGAGTGCCTGCATGAACACAGCCAAGCTCAGTGCTAGGTCTACATGTCTGTATGTTGGATAGCTGAGAGCCGTGCATGGCAGAGTTGATAATTCATCGTTGTCACCCCCAACCACAAGAACTGGTTCTGTCAGCAGTTGTACTGGCACTTCCATGCCTAAAGTCAGATGCAGGGCCTACCTGAAGGTGACTGATGTCTGCTGGATGTTCTCCCTTCACAGGAACACCCAAGAACATAACCCCATGACCTACCGCATTTGAGTGTGGACAGCACACTCCCTGCTGGAGAAGTGGAAGTATTGTCGCTATGGGTGCGTGATTGGACATGGCCATGTTGGCTCTCAGCAGATCTAGCTGCTGACCTACACCCACAAGGCCAATGTTCCCCTCCCAGCAGAAGTTCCATCACAGACAATATGCATTCCATGACAGATACTCTACACTCCATCACAGACACACCTCTCTCCAATGTGTTATTCATCTGACCCATGGAATCAACAACACAGTGGAGACAGCCATGGATGTCAGACTGTGCCACATCTACAACCCTGATGATTCATCTGGAGTGCCTTTCTGAACATGCCTGTGCCTCCATGATGGCCCTAAAGATACATTGAGTGACATGTGAAGAAACACCTGCACCAGGCGGAGGAGGGACAGCAGGCCTCCTCCAAGCACCCCTATTAAGCCTCCTGTGTGGCACCTCACCAACACTTTGGCTACAGCCAGAGTCAACAGGCACTGAAGCCGCAGTATCCACACTTCCCTGGTCAATGCCCTCGCTCTCTATCTGTCCAATATCTGTGGCCTCAGTGGACTGGTGATGCATAGGCATACTGGCTGTTATGGGGAAAATGAGGGAGATCACTGGATTTCAACTTGTTTGTCAGATTCAGTCTCTGCATCCCTCAGCTATGCCTCACTTTGGCCACCACCATCATCAGAGTCTGATGAGACACTGACATCATGTGGCACAGGGGCCACAGTACCACTTCCATGATCACCTGTCATTAAAAAGGAAGAAACACAGAAATATATTAATACCTGCACTACTATGCTGCAGTGTATGCTAAATAATTTACACTGCTGCCACTATTACAGACAGTACAGCAATACATAACAGTAGGCCTGAGAGGACACATTATGAGATTTCTTGAAATTTATCTACAGTACTGACATAAATGTATTATGCTTACCATCTGCAGGGCCTACATCTCTGCATTCCTGATGGTCCTGAAATAAGTAAAGCAAGAGGTAATGGCAACATCACCACATTTAACATAAAACAGGGGGTAATACATTTACTCCTCTATATCTGCAGTAACTCAAATGTCAATAAGAATGTGGCTGACAACTTTAAAATACTAATCTTAAATTCTCCACCCAAAAAATACTGACACAGACATAGAAATTACTGAAATTATTTCACTATGCCACAGTATTCTAATGATCATCTAACAAAGCATACCTAGAAGCTCCTTTTGTGACACAGGAGTGCACCCATGTCCAGAACATATTATGACATGGATTGCTGGGAGCTGTGCTGGGTGGCAATGTTCACCTGGAATTCTCAGTGGCAGTGAGAGGGGGTTTTGCAGCAAGCCCTCCACTGGTGACATGCTGATCACATACTACTGCATGTACATGCCTTCGTGCAGCAGTTATCATATCTGTGGCTCTGTGATGCACCTGCTCATACATGCGACTGTGTCACCCAATGGAATTTATTTTAGTCACTATTTCGTTCCAAAAAGCTGTACACTCGGCCATATTGGCCCACCCCCTGGCCAGCAGTACTGCAGCATGTTGCCTTAAGGCCTCGATGATAATATCATTCACTGCACTGGTAAATGAGGTCTACAATGAGCAGACATTGTGTCCTACAAGACAAAAAATGATTAATACATAAAAGGATCACATAGCTCCAAATTAACTGTTTACAGATAAAGCAGTGAAGGAAGGCTGTCAGTATTCCCCATGGATAAACATAAAAGAGTCTGCATATGTCCAAATCTAACAAGAGAGAGGATACAAAACAAGAAGAGTAACAAAGGAAACATATCATTGTTTGTGCCATAGGAAAAACTCTACTATGCTCACCCATCCAAAATAACAGTCCATTATAGTTTGTGCCATAGCAGGAACTTATTTATCTCCCCATATAAAATAACATGCTAAGGACCCACTGTGCTAACAAAACAACTCTGAAATGCTAAAAGTGCTATTAAAGGACCTGTCCATGAAACGTGTACTTATTTTACCTCGCAGCATTTTATTTTCAGGCATTCTTAATCCTGTATACCTTGACAAACAAGAATATTTTATTTAACATTTGTTTACCAGGAAAGTCCAACTAGACACAGGTCCTTTTTCAGCAGAGGCTCAAGGAGAAAAGCTCAATGAGTACCAGTAAATTTTCATGCGCACATTACAGTAATCAATAAAGTATAAAGTAAACAAAATGTAGTATAAATAAGCACATACAAATTTGTTACATCTTGACAAAAAAAAAACCTAGGCTTTGAACATAGCTAGTACTATTTGTAGGTATGACTTATGTCAAGATATAAGGTTAAGACAGGTCGGTAGGAACAAAGGATTAAACACCGGGGGATACGTTGGATATGTTTTGGGTATACTGTGATGTATCAGAGCACTCATGAGGGTTTAGTACAGGAACATAGCCACTTCTTTTTTAGATAAGCTTTAAGTGATGGCTTAAAGCAGTTAGTGGATGAGATTGAGAGAATGGAATTCATAGGTTCATAGAGTAGTACTAAGCTAACAGCCCTTGCGAGCCATTTTAAGCCTAGCCAATTATCCCTTGTGAGACTCAAACCCTGCACCTTGTGCTTGCAAGGCAAACAGCTAAACCATTAGGCCACCCTCCCAACCTAGGAAGGGAGTTCCATATACGAGATATATCATTGGAAAATAAAGATTTTCCTGCAGTGTTGTTGGCCTTGGAGACGGTGAGTAAGTTCTTGTTGTTAGAGTGAAGTGGTCTGCTGGAACTGTAAGGAAGGATGAGATTTTGTAGTGCAGGGGTTCCAGTTGTTTGTATTACAATTTTGTGAGTTCGAGAGAGTTGGTTGTAAAGAATAATGTTGGGAAGCTCAAGCCAGTCTAGTATCCTTAAAGCTATACAATGATGTGTTCTGTATGGGCAGTCAGATGCAAACTTAGCAATTTTATTATAACATGTTTCTAGCTTATATAAGTCAGTTTTCCATAGATTAGTTAAAATTGGAGAGGCACATGGTATATAATATAGAGTGGAGAGCAGATGGGTTAGTGCTAATGTAATTTTGGCCATTGTCGTCAGGAATCTTTTATGCCTATGTAGACTTCCAAGTTTCTTATGAACTTCCTTTATAGTTAGGGAGACATGCAAGTCAAATTTTAGGGTATTGTCTATTTCCACTCCAAGAAGCTTTGTATGGGTTGTCGGGGAGATCACAGTATTGCCTTTAGCTATTGTGTTAAATGTTGGGCATGAGATAGATGTCTTATTAGGTTGGAAGAGTAATCATTTAGTTTTGTTTGGGATCAGGATTAGATGGGCATTGGCTAACCATGTTTCAACAGAAGTGAAAGATTCCTGCATATGAGAATGAAGAGTTGATAGAGAAGTGGCAGCACAGATAAGTGTTGAATCATCTGCATACTGTATTATAGAACCATGTGGAGTAGCTGTGTGTAGATTATTAGTAAAGAGGGAGAAAAGAAGAGGCCCCAAGATAGATCCTTGGGGGACACCAATGGATAAAGGAAGGCATGGAGATAGGTCACCCTGCCATAGAACAGATTGTTGACAGCCAGATAAATAGTTATGAAATCATGCTGTGGCAGATGGTGAGAAGGATAGTTCAGTTAGTACATCTATTAGTTTGGAATGGGAGACCATATCAAAAGCTTTTGATAGGTCTAGAAAAATGGCAGATACAAAGTTGTTGTTATTCCTGTGATGGTTTATGGTATTAGTGAAGGATAAGAGAGCTGTAGTGCTACTATGTGATGGGCAAAACCCATGCTGAGTGTTTGCGAGAAGGTTATTTGTTAATAATAATTTCATGACCTGGAGATGAATACATCTTTCGAGTAGCTTAGAAAGAGGTGAAAGAAAACAATTGCCGATAGTTTGTCAGTTCTGTGGAAGGTCCCCCTTTATGAAGTGGGATTACATGGGAAATTTTCCACAGTTGAGCAACCTTGTTTTTGAGAATGGATCTATTTATAAGGATTGATACTTGGAAGGCTATATATTCAGCTGCAATTTTGAGGTATTCACTGGGTAAGTTATCTACGGCAAGTGTAGTAGGTTTTAGTTTCTGGAGTAGTTTTTTTATAGTGGCTGTAGGAACTGGGGAGAAAGAGAATGAGGCATTGTGGGTTGTACACTTGGCTGGTTTGGTATCAGGAGGAGGTGTTTGCTGTTTGGAAAGGGCAATTATGGTTTCAGTAAAATGTTTGTTAAAAATTGTAGCTATGCTGTCGGAATTGTTGTGGATGTTTGGCATTGGTGTAGTAGATTTTCCTGGGTGAAGGATTGAGTTTATAGCTGGCCAGAATTTCTAAGGTTTTTTTTTGATATGTGTTTTGAATGTTATGACAGAAATTTATTTTATCCTGTTTTATTTGATTTTTTTGCCTTATTTCTAAGTTCTTGATACTGCTGTTTAGAAACTACTGTGTTAGTCTTATGCCATAGTTCCCAGGCTTTATCTCTAGTTTTTAGAAGGGCCCTAGTGTCTCTGCTTAGCCATGGGGCAAAGTTTGATTTTACTCTGATGGTTCTAACAGGGACATGTGCATTTAATATATCTAAGAAATATTTATTAAAGTGGTTCACTGCATCATCTAGGCCAAGGTATTTGAGTGGAGGCCAATTCCACCTTTGCAGGTCAGCTAGGAAGTTGTTAAGATTAAAGTTATTTTTTTCTGAGTTGTTTAAACATAGTAGATTTTGGTGGGAATATGTGTTGTCGTATAAGAAATGTGGGTAGGTAGTCACTCAGACCATCAGGAAGGCAACCTGATTGGAATGAGTGAGAGGAGTTATTTAATAATATCCAATACAAGGTGGATTGTTTTTTACTAGCTTTATCTATTCAGGTAGGTTCTTGAATAGTTTGTGTAAAACCATGCAAGTTTATGTGATGGATGGGGTGATCTGTATCACATGCAAACCAGTCTAAATTAAAATCACCCAGTATGAATGTCTCCTGACTAAGGGTACTACTTGCCCAGTGCAATAAACATTCTATAACTGGGACATTATTTCCAGGTAGCAGCCAATTATATTGTGTTTTTCTTGAATTAATCGTTAGTGTGGTATAGATGATTTCTGCACTGTCCTGTTGTGGGGTTTTGCATTCAAGGAAAGTTAAAGCGAGATAGTCTATAAAGAGGACGGCAACTCCACCTCCTCTTTTGCTGAGTCTATCCACCCGTAGTATGGGGTAACCTGGGGACAGTATTTAATTATCTTTAGTGTTTGGCTTTAACCATGTTTCAGTGATTATAACTATGCCTGGGGAGTGGTTAGCTAGAGTGGCATGGAGGATGTCCAGTTTGTTGGCTATACTTCTAATATTAATGTTCATTAGTAATAGGTCTGATTTTTTTTCTGTTTAGGATTGGATGTGTGGGGGTGTTGAGACTAGAGTGATTAGATGGGTTGGTGTTATCTGAGACTGGTCCAGGGTTTGCGTGGATCTCACTACTAAGCAGTAGCCTAGAGGCAATGTTGGCCATCATTACACTTACAGCAATGCATACAGATTAAAGTGTAAAAGCTTTGCTTCACATTATTCTTAATTACATTCTAGCATATGCATTATGTAGGTAACAAAAGTGGAGCATATCTGCTGGAGTTCAGTAGTCCTCTGTAGAGATATACTGTTCCAAAAATGTCTCAGTGAGTTAAACAATGCAATAACTCTCCTTAACATCAGTTTGACTAGCTACACATTTGCCTTTTTATAATGGAGTACATTAGTAATGGATTTCATCTGTCTTAGTCTGTGCTTCAGAGATGCTAATCACAGCATAAGAAGCTGGATTGTATGCTAATCAACCAATCTTGTGGAGCTAATCAACAAGATATAAAGCATCCATGTAGACTCATGCTGGCTTTTTATGTGGATTTCAAAAGCAGTGGAGTACAGACACAAAGTAAACACAAACAGATTGTTAGGAGCTGCTGCTTCTTTAATACATTTGTCTGTGCTACAGACTGAAGCCAATGCTGCTGCTACTTGTAATAGCCATAGGCAGAGAAGAACACTTTGCAGGCCAGGGACACAGCACAGGAACTGTGCAACCCCTGGCAGCCTTGACTCAGAGCCAGAGCCAAACAAAGGGAACTTCTAAAGCTAGCTATGAAAACAGAATTGCAGTACATAGTAAATACAACCACAAGGCCTTCTATAGTTGTGTAAAGAATCTCCATGGCAATGCCTAGATTTGCTCTGAGCTGCTGCACAATGGTACCTCCTATACCGAGCTAACAGATATTGCCAATATACTGGCTGACAGATTCAGTGCCAACTTTATCCCCTCCCCAAAGGACCAATCACAATACAAGTAGATTGCCAGGCACCCAGTATTACTGCTGCATAGGTTAAAACAGCACTGTCCAAGACTAAGAATACAGCTTCTATGGGACCTGACAGTATCCCTGGCTGTGGTCTACATGAACGACAGCGTGAACTGGCACCTCACAGGTGTGCCCTGTTCAAATCACAGCCTCACCTCAGGCTTTGTCCCTACTGAATGGTGCACTGCTACTGTCATCCCACTCCACAAAGGAGGAGCGATTACACACCCTGGGAACTGTTGCTCTATTAGCCTGACAAGTCTGATATGCAAAGCTATGGAACGCATATTCATGAATCTAATAAACAAGGATATAGGGAATCTCCAAACTCTGGATCCCACACAGTTTGGTTTTGTGGAGGGTAGATCATGCCTGCTCAACCTGGTTGACTTCTTTGAGTGAGTCACCAGAGCTGTGGATGATGGCAAGGTGGTTTATACAGCCTACCTTGATCTTGCCAAGGCCTTTGATACCATTCCCCACTCAGGAACCATAGAAAAGCTCACTAAGCTAGGCATCAACCCCTATATCGCTAGGTGGGTTGCAAACTGGCTCACAGATAGAATCCACAGTGTGAAAGTAGCTGACTCCAAGTCAGACCACCGACCAGTCACGAGTGGAGTCCCACAGGTTTCAGTCCTGGGTTCTCTCCTGTTTAGTATCTACTTATGTGAAGTCCACGCCAACATGAAGGGACTCTGGCTGACAATGTTTGCAGATGATTGCAGGTTGGGAGCTATTATTAACTCCCCAAGTGATGTTGACATCCTACAAAAAGGCCTCACTGAGACCAATGACTGGTGTCAAAAACATGGCCTTAAGCTCAATGCCAAAAAATGTGTCGTCATCCCCTTTGGGAAAAAACTGGTTCCCATGAATTACCACACTGATGGTAGTTCACTGAACACAGAAGGCATTATAAGAGATCTGGGAACATAGGTTGACAGCAACCTCTCTTTTGACCACCACATTGCCACTGTGGTCAGAAAGTCCTTCTATGTGGCACATCTCATTACTAGGGGTTTTGCATCCAGGAAGAAAGAGGTCATTGTCTCCCTTTACTCTTCCCTCATTAGGGCATTCATCGAGTACAATGCCCCATTTGGCATTTGGCATGTACCTCACTAAACTGCCTTCCAGTTTATAGCCTGCTGCAGACCACCCTCCCAAACCCAGGAACCCCACTCGGCCTTCCTGAGAACAGTGGAAAATATGAAGGTCTCTCCAAACACCATTATATTGGGCGACTTCAACTACCCAAACATAGACTGGGAGCATTACTCAGGCTCCCAACACCAGCCCTAAAGGTTCCTAGAATTTATAAACTCAAATGCTATGGAACAACTTGTTACCACTCCCACAAGAGGGGAAAACATACTGGACCTGATCATCACCAACATGGGGACTCTATGCTCCAGACCAGAAGTGTATCCCGAAGATCAGACCATACTAATCTCACTGGATATTCACATCCCAACCCCCACCCCTGCCCAGAAAACCACAGTGAAAAACTCTAAAGCAAATTTTACACTCCTCAAAACTGAGGTGGAATCCGATCCCAAATAAAACCAAGACCCAATCCTCCAAAGGCAGACGTCCTGTCTGGTGGACCCCAGCCATAAACAAACTATACAATAGAAGGAGGAAGCTACTAAATGATAAAGCAAAATCCTAAAAAGGGAAGGCATCACTGATCAGTATTAGCAAAAAACTACGGGCACACATAAAATTGTCTAAGGCCAGCTTCGAGAGAAAAATTGCACAGAACACTAAGGATAATCACAAGGCTTTCTTTAGTTATGTTAGGAACCTGGGTGGTAATTCCCAGATATGCTCAGAATTAGTCCAAAATGACAAAAATATACGAACCCACATACATTGCCAACATCCTAGCTGACATGTTCAGCACAAACTCCCCCCCCCCCCAAAAAAGGGCAAATATCTATCCCAGCCGAGTGCTGCCCCTGACATCTCAGATGCTCAGGTAAGAGCGCCTCTCCAAAGCAAAAACACAGCATCAATGGGACCAGATGGTGATGAACTCAAAGGCTAAACCCAAACATAAAACTACTGTTCAATCTCAGCCTTACTACAGGATATGCCCAAAGAGTGGTGTACAGCAACAGTGGTCCCTCTGCAGTGGTGCCTCAACGGATCCTGGAAACTATCGCCCATAAGCCTGACTAGCTTGGTCTGCAAAGCTATGGAAAGGATCATCATGGACCTCATAAATAAAGATATTGGGGACCTACAAACACTGGATCCTACCCAGTTCGGCTTTGTTAAGGCAGATCCTGCCTCTTAAACCTGGTTGATTTCTTTGAAACAGTCACCAAGGCCATTAGGGAAGGTGGTCCACACAGCCTACCTGGACCGCGAAAAGCCTTCGATACAATACCCCACCGGGCATTATAGATAAGCTCACCAGCTAAATATAAACCCCTATGTCACTAGATGGATTGCAAACTGGCTCAAGGACAGAACCCACATGGTTAGAATTGCTGGAGCCATGTCAGACTCCAAACCAGTTACAAGTGGTGTCCCACAAGGCTCAATCCTGGGACCTCTCTTGTTGGTATATATTTTCGGAGGTACAGGCCAACACGGAAGGATTGGGACGACCAAGTTCGCAGATGACTGCAAACTTGGTGCCAAAACAGACAACTGGTCCATGGCCTCAAGCTAAATGCCAAAAGTGTATAGTCATCCCCTTTGGCAAAACAAAGTGCCCACAAATTACCACATAGGTGGAAAGAAGTAATTAGGGACCTGTGGACCCAAGTTGATAGCAATCTCTCATTTGACAACCACGTGGTTAGAAAAACATTTTATATAGCCCACCTAATCATGAAGGGATTCACATCTAGATCAGGGAGTCATCGTGCCTCTTTAGTGCCTCTTTACTCATCCCTCATCAGGCCCATAATTGAGTACAATGCCTCTTTTGGGATGTACCTTACCAGACACCTGCAGCAACTGGAAAAACCCCAAAAGTACCTCACCAAGAGGATCAAAGGGCTCAAACAGATGACATATGCCCGGTTAAAGAAACTCCAGCTCTACTCAGTGGCATACCGCCTGTTCAGGCGATCTGTGCAGCCTGACGATAAAGCCATGTCCAACCGAATTAATGGACATGCTGCACCTCAGAAAATCAAATCCCATCGACGAGAGACTTGAACCTCAGCACTGAAATAAATAGGACATGCTGGAGGGACAGATTCATAACCCAGAGGCTCCTTCACTCTGGAATAAAATCCCAGTCCAGGTTAGGCAGAGTCCTCATTGACTCTCTTCAAGAGGAATCTTGATGAGTGGATGGGAGATCGTAGGTTTACCCCGGGTATCACTTCTGTGTCACTGTTAGATCGAGGCACAGTATACTAACCTCGAAAAAGGGCATAGCAAAATAAATTTAAAATGGGTGGCGAAAGCCAAACACATTCTGGCTAGGCTTATAAATGCCCTAGGGCAGATAGCCTAGTATGAACCTATGAACCTATGAACCTATAAACACATGCAATAACTGTAGAGGCCACAAAAGTACCTCACAAAGAGGATCCTAGGCCTTAAACACTTTTCCTATGTGGACCGACTCAAAAAACTCCAACTATTCTCTGTCTCATATCACCTGCTTAACAGCGATCTCTGCTTGACTTACAAAGCCATGTATGACCCAACTCTGTTAGAAATGCTGCATCTAAAGAAATCCCAATCCCTCAGCACTACATGCTCCAGATACCTCAACCTCATTACCATAATAAACAGAACATGCTGGAGGGCCAGGTTTATAACCCAGAGACTGCACATGCTATGGAATAGACTTCCCATACATGTCAAACAGAGCACCTCACTGGCCCTCTTCAAGAGAAATCTCGATGAGTGGATGGGAAATAGAAAATTCACCACATCATGTGTAATGGCAAGAGAATCATCTTGAACATGTGTGCTGGCAAACCTGGCAGTTAATATGACTCTCATGTGTGCCACACCTCCCAAATGCACCAGATATTTGTTATGGGCGATATTCCACAGGGTCATTTAGAGGTGGATGCATGTTATACACTGGAATCATGGCTGATGAAAACAATCAAAAATGTATACACACACACACACACACACACACACACACACACACACACACACACACACACACACACACACACACACACACATGAACATCTTAATTAATAAGGCAGACAGTTCATCCTGTAATGTCATAGAGCATGTTTTGGGCTGCTGCAGTCATGTTTACAGTGTCTACATACATCTGGGCAAGGCCTGCATTACAATCCATGGAAATGTCCCACAATGCTCACAGTATATGCTGTGCTACACAACTTAATCTTCTGGAAACTACTGCAGCAGGATCAGCAAGGATAAGGGGCACGGGTACACTTTTTAATTTTGAAATACCAAAATCTCGAGTTTCTAAATACTGATCCCAGAAAGTTGAGATTTTGGAATCTCGAAAGTAAAAAGTGAACAAAAAAAAAAACAACTAATATAATGTTTTTGCAGGGGGAAGCCCCCATGTACCCCCCTACTTTAATATACCAACTCCAAGATTGCGCTACAGTGAAGAGAATGGATTACCGTGATATCGGAGTTGGTATATAAAGTAGGGGGAGGGAGGTTCAGGGGGGCAAGCCCCCCTGGAAAAACATTATTTTAGTTTTTTTTTTTGGTTAAATTTTTACTTTTGAGATTCCAAAATCTCGATGTTTTGAGTTCTGTATCTCAAAACTTAAGATTTTGGTGTCGAAATTAAAAAGTGGACCCAAGCGGCACACATCCTCCCAACAATGCCAAGGTCACCACAGCCAGAGGCTGATGAGTAGTCAGAGAGGAAACCACCAGCTACTGTGGTTGTAGGCAGACATAGGTGTGCTCAATCAGTATGTCCTTGCATTGGCTAGGAGACAAGCCATAGCACACTGACTCATCACCTATGAGCCTAAAACCTTCCTCCTATTTCACCATACTTTTGTACTGGGAAATCATTACAGAGAGAAATTTGACAGTAAAGATATACATTGCAATTTCTGACTTCACAACCCTCACTAAATCAAACAAGAGGCAGGATGACAAAAAAAGCAGAGTAAACAGAGCAACATATTCTTGTTTTTGTCAGGAACACACCTTTGCTCTCCCACCCACAAATATCAGTCTATGCTTGAATGTGCCATCCAACCTTCATTAGTTGGCAACTACATATCATATTATTCCCAGTTAATTTCTTTTGACACAGTAAGTGCAATGATGTATAATGGTTTACATACTTTATGTCTTAGAGTACTGGTCAGATAACTGCTGGTTGACCAAGAAACACAGAATGGTAAAACAGTGTTGTATATTTGCAAGCAATAATGATAACAGGGTGCGTACTCACTAAGTTCAGTATGTCCAAAGATAAAAAATGAATAAATGTACAACTAACATGTACTGTTTTAATAAATTTGTACGTTTGGTTTAATTTGTTTGTGTGCTGAATGAGTGTTGTTCTTTGCTGCAAAGATGTTTGTGTGAAAAGCAGAGTTAAGGCACCGATCCTGTGTTGTGAATGTTCATTATATTGTGATTTGGAATCCAGACCTATGTAGGCATAACCTACTAACATGTTCTACTGTGTATGTCTTAGATTGATTTTTTTCTAATTCCAAGTGTTTTTGGGTATTTTTACTTGTTATTTTCTCTTATTTTTGGGCCACTGTTTGCACAATGCTGCTCTTTGCACAAACGAGTTTGGTTATGTCAGCTGGTTTGCAAGTACAGTGGCAGTGCACAAACTGGATGATTGGACCACCCAAGTAGCAGACAGGACCCAAACATTCAAAAATCGACATTGGATGCATTCTATTAATATAATTGTGCCTGCTGCAAACCTGTTAAGTATAGTTGTGCTGCGGTTAACAGTGACAACTTAACAATGGATGCTAAGATAGGAGATGTCATGCACTTATCCTGTGGCAGCAGGTGTTAAGTCTAGGGATGAAGTCTAGATAGTTCTGGGTTCTACTACATGGTTTGCAGCCTTTGTTTTACTGTCGTGACATTGTGGAATATAGCAATGGACTGAAACATAGTTAAGGGTTTTCTCAACTTTCTAGTATTAACAGTTGTAAGTGTAGGACTACCATATACATATGGTTCAGTGTTCAAATACAGCATATTCCATTCACTTGTCAATGGTGTTTCACTTCACATTATAGTCTCTCCTAATTATAGCAGTTAACCTAGTGTAGCTTATTTACTATTTATATGCCTGAGGGCTGGCACATTAATATTGTGCCAGTTATATACATATGTATTAATCTCTGTATTTGTTACTATCACCCAGTC